>NC_091383.1:2830734-2835734 GCF_038502225.1 Cherax quadricarinatus
GAAGGTGGAGTGGTGGAGGTGGTGGAGGTGGTGGAGGTGGTGGAGGTGGTGGAGGTGGTGGAGGTGGTGGAGGAGGTGGAGGTGGTGGAGGTGGTGGAGGTGATGGAGGAGGTGGAGGTGGGGGAGGTGGTGGAGGTGGTGGAGGTGGTGGAGGTGGTGGAGGTGGTGGAGGTGGTGGAGGTGGAAGTGGTGGAGGTGGTGGAGGTGGTGGAGGAGGTGGAGTGGTGGAGGAGGTGGAGTGGTGGAGAAGGTGGAGTGGTGGAGAAGGTGGAGTGGTGGATGGGGTGGGGGTGGTGGAGGAGGTGGAGGAGGTGGAGGTGGTGGAGGTGGAGGTGGTGGAGGTGGTGGAGGTGGAGGAGGTGGTGGTGGTGGTGGTGGAGGCGGTGGTGGTGGAGGTGGTGGTGGAGGTGGTGGAGGAGGTGGAGGAGGTGGAGGAGGTGGAGGTGGTGGAGGTGGTGGAGGTGGTGGAGGTGGTGGAAGTGGTGGAGGTGGTGGAGGTGGTGGAGATGGTGGAGGTGGTGGAGGTGGTGGAGGAGGTGGAGGTGGTGGAGGTGGTGGAGGTGGTGGAGGTGGTGGAGGTGGTGGAAGTGGTGGAGGTGGTGGAGGTGGTGGAGGAGGTGGAAGTTGTGGAGGTGGTGGAGATGGTGGAGGTGGTGGAAGGTAGTGGAGGTGGTGGAAGGTAGTGGAGGTGGTGGAAGGTAGTGGAGGTGGTGGAAGGTAGTGGAGGTGGTGGAAGGTAGTGGAGGTGGTGGAAGGTAGTGGAGGTGGTGGAAGGTAGTGGAGGTGGTGGAAGGTAGTGGAGGTGGTGGAGGTGGTGGAGGTGGTGCAGGTGGTGGAAGGTGGTGGAGGTGGTGGAGGTGGTGGAGGAGGTGGAAGTGGTGGAGGTGGTGGAGGTGGTGGAGGAGGTGGAGGTGGTGGAGGTGGTGGAGGTGGTGGAGGTGGTGGAGGTGGTGGAGGTGGCGGAGGTGGTGGAGGTGGTGGAGGTGGTGGAGGAGGTGGAGTTGATGGAGGTGGTGGAGGTGATGGAGTTGGTGGAGGTGGTGGAGGAGGTGGAGGTGGTGGAGGTAGTGGAGGTGGTGGAGGAGGTGGAGTTGGTGGGGGTGGTGGAGGAGGTGGAGGTGGTGGAGGTGGTGGAGGTGGTGGAGGTGGTGGAGGAGGTGGAGGTGATGGAGGTGGTGGAGGCGGTGGAGGTGGTAGAGGAGGGTCAGAGTAAATTATCAACAAGACCATGGGTACACCATGATGAGTACACCATGATGGGCACACCATGATGGGCACACCATGATGGGTACACTATTATTGGTACACCATGATTGGTACACCATGATGGGTCACACCATGATGGGCACACCATGGTGGGCACACCATGATGGGTACACCATGATGGGTGCACCATGATGGGTACACCATGATGGGCACACCATGATGGGTACACCTTGATGGGTACACCATGATGGGTACACCATGATGGGCACACCATGATGGGTACACCATGATTGGCACACCATGATGGGTACACCTTGATGGGTACACCATGATGGGTACACCATGATGGGCACACCATAATGTTGTATGCTGTTGTATACCCTAGTATACTCTTATATACCCTTGTATACTCTAGTATACTCTTGTATACCCTTGTATACCCTAGTATACTCTTATATACCCTTGTATGTTCTAGTATACTCTTGTATACCCTTGTATACCCTAGTATACTCTTATATACCCTTGTATACCCTAGTATATTCTTATATACCCTTGTATACCCTAGTATACTCTTATATACCCTTGTATACCCTAGTATACTCTTATATACCCTTGTATATTCTAGTATACTCTTGTATACCCTTGTATACCCTAGTATACTCTTATATACCCTTGTATACCCTAGTATACTCTTATATACCCTTGTATACCCTAGTATACTCTTATATATCCTTGTATACCCTAGTATACTCTTATATACCCTTGTATACCCTAGTATACTCTTATATACCCTTGTATACCCTAGTATACTCTTATATACCCTTGTATACCCTAGTATACTCTTATATACCCTTGTATACCCTAGTATACTCTTATATACCCTTGTATACCCTAGTATACTCTTATATACCCTTGTATACCCTAGTATACTCTTATATACCCTTGTATACCCTAGTATACTCTTATATACCCTTGTATACCCTAGTATACTCTTATATACCCTTGTATACCCTAGTATACTCTTATATACCCTTGTATACCCTAGTATACTCTTATATACCCTTGTATACCCTAGTATACTCTAGCATTGAAAGGTGCAGCCATCTGAGATGTGAGGTAAATAGATCTATCTGTCAGTCTATCTGACACAGTATTTGTTGAGTTATTGAGTTGTTTGTTGAGTTGTTTGTTGAGTTGTTGAGTTGTTTGTTGAGTTACTTAGTTGTTTGTTGAGTTATTGAGTTGTTTGTTGAGTTGTTTGTTGAGTTGTTGAGTTGTTTGTTGAGTTACTTAGTTGTTTGTTGAGTTATTGAGTTGTTTGTTGATTTGTTTGTTGAGTTGTTGAGTTGTTTGTTGAGTTACTTAGTTGTTTGTTGAGTTATTGAGTTGTTTGTTGAGTTGTTTGTTGAGTTGTTGAGTTGTTTGTTGAGTTACTTAGTTGTTTGTTGAGTTATTGAGTTGTTTGTTGAGTTGTTTGTTGAGTTGTTGAGTTGTTTGTTGAGTTACTTAGTTGTTTGTTGAGTTATTGAGTTGTTTGTTGAGTTACTTAGTTGTTTGTTGAGTTGTTTGTTGAGTTACTTAGTTGTTTGTTGAGTTATTGAGTTGTTTGTTGAGTTACTTAGTTGTTTGTTGAGTTGTTTGTTGAGTTACTTAGTTGTTTGTTGAGTTGTTTGTTGAGTTATTGAGTTGTTTGTTGAGTTACTTAGTTGTTTGTTGAGTTGTTTGTTGAGTTACTTAGTTGTTTGTTGAGTTGTTTGTTGAGTTGTTGAGTTGTTTGTTGAGTTACTTAGTTGTTTGTTGAGTTATTGAGTTGTTTGTTTAGTTGTTTGTTGAGTTGTTTGTTGAGTTGTTTGTTGAGTTGTTGAGTTGTTTGTTGAGTTACTTAGTTGTTTGTTGAGTTATTGAGTTGTTTGTTGAGTTGTTTGTTGAGTTATTGAGTTGTTTGTTGAGTTATTGAGTTGTTTGTTGAGTTATTGAGTTGTTTGTTGAGTTGTTTGTTGAGTTGTTTGTTGAGTTGTTTGTTGAGTTATTGAGTTGTTTGTTGAGTTATTGAGTTGTTTGTTGAGTTATTGAGTTGTTTGTTGAGTTATTGAGTTGTTTGTTGAGTTGTTTGTTGAGTTATTGAGTTGTTTGTTGAGTTGTTTGTTGAGTTATTGAGTTGTTTGTTGAGTTGTTTGTTGAGTTGTTTGTTGAGTTATTGAGTTGTTTGTTGAGTTATTGAGTTGTTTGTTGAGTTGTTTGTTGAGTTATTGAGTTGTTTGTTGAGTTGTTTGTTGAGTTATTGAGTTGTTTGTTGAGTTGTTTGTTGAGTTATTGAGTTGTTTGTTGAGTTGTTTGTTGAGTTGTTTGTTGAGTTGTTTGTTGAGTTATTGAGTTGTTTGTTGAGTTATTGAGTTGTTTGTTGAGTTATTGAGTTGTTTGTTGAGTTGTTTGTTGAGTTATTGAGTTGTTTGTTGAGTTGTTTGTTGAGTTGTTTGTTGAGTTATTGAGTTGTTTGTTGAGTTATTGAGTTGTTTGTTGACTAATTGATTTGGTGTATAATCGACACGTGTATGATATATATCTGTGTATGATATACTTGTGTATGATATATACTCGTGTATGATATATACTTGTGTATGATATATACCTGTGTATGATATACTTGTGTATGATATATACTCGTGTATGATATATACTTGTGTATGATATACTTGTGTATGATATATACTTGTGTATGATATATACTTGTGTATGATATGGTAGAGTGTGGTAGACGTAAGACAGAGTAGGGTAGAATATGGTAGACGTATGGTAGAATATGGTAGAGGTATGGTAAAGTATGGTAGAGGTATGATAGAGTGTGGTAGACGTAGGGTAGAGTATGGTAGTGTGGTAAAGGTATGGTAGAGTATGATAGACGTATGGTTGAGTATGGTAGAGTATGGTAGACGTATATATGGTGGAACAGAAGGGTAGGGTACCGTTTTCTGTTTGATAGAGGGTGTAACACCCTGGTTGTCTGCAGGGAGGGTGCTGCAGGTGCACTCTACACACCCTCCTCCCTACAACCCCGCCCACACACGCCCACGCCCGCGTAAGTACCTATTTACTCACCTCAGCCTCTCCTTGAGGACCTTAGGTACCCCCTAGGCTCATCAGAAGGGGTAGTAAAGGGTAGGGGAGTGTGCTAGAGGAAAGGGTAGATAGGGGTTGCTACCCTCTGCGCCGTGAGATTGGCCCTACAAGTTGTGCCACTGAAAGTGAGAGAGAGTTAGAGCTAGAGAGAGTGCCACAATGTATTGATTAGGTTTACTATTGATCTTTCCCTGGGGTGAATTGTGGAGAGAGAGAGAGAGATAGAGAGAGAGAGAGATAAAGAGAGAGAGAGAGGATAGGCGCACCAGTAGTATACAGTCTAGCACTGTGTGCAGCCCAGCGCCTCTCTCTCTCTCTTACTCTACCTCCTGCAACTTCTCCTCCTTCACGCACCCTCACTCACTCCCAGCTACATATTGATCTATTGATTTTACCCCTGTCGTGGCACCGACTGTTTTATTTTACAAGTCATGCAGTGCCACAGTCAGTGCCGACACGGAGCCAAGCTCAGCGCGTATATACTGAAACGCGGCGGGCCCGACCCGTAGACTTTCCCGGCCCGAAATTGATCACTGTTGTTCCAGCAGTGGCTGGCACTGTTGTGGTCCTGCCTGGGACACTGTGACGGTCCAGGACCTTTTATCTAGACCAGCTGGACATGTTGCCATGCTTAAGTTTACTTACAAATCAGTATTAATCGTTGTGTAACTGTAAAT
>NC_091383.1:2843234-2890734 GCF_038502225.1 Cherax quadricarinatus
TTTAAACCCATCTTGGTGAAGGTTCACAGCGATTATCCAGGAATGAACACTGTTCGTGATGAACACTGTTCGTGATGAACACTGTTCGTGATGAACACTGTTCGTGATGAACACTGTTCGTGATGAACACTGTTCGTGATGAACACTGTTCGTGATGAACACTGTTCGTGATGAACACTGTTCGTGATGAACACTGTTCGTGATGAACACAGCGTTGCTACTGTTCCTTGAGCGATTTTTTACAAGCAGTGTTCTTGTTCTCTGTTATTGTTCTTGTTTTATCACAACTAACCCACGATACCACAACTACAACAATTCACAACTAACCCACGATACCACAACTACAACAATTCACAACTAACCCACGATACCACAACTACAACAATTCACAACTAACCCACAATACCATAACTAAAACAATTCACAACTAACCCACAATATCACAACTACAACTATTCACAACTAACCCACAAAACCACAACTACAACAATTCACAACTAACCCACAAAACCACAACTACAACAATTCACAACTAACCCACAAAACCATAACTACAACAATTCACAACTAACCCACAATACCACAACTACAACAATTCACAACACACAGTACCACAACTACAACAATTCACAACTAACCCACAAAACCACAACTACAACAATTCACAACTAACCCACAATACCACAACTACAACAATTCACAACACACAGTACCACAACTACAACAATTCACAACTAACCCACAATACCACAACTACAACAATTCACAACTAACCCACGATACCACAACTACAACAATTCACAACTAACCCACAATACCACAACTACAACAATTCACAACTAACCCACGATACCACAACTACAACAATTCACAACTAACCCACGATACCACAACTATAACAATTCACAACTAACCCACGATACCACAACTACAACAATTCACAACTAACCCACAAAACCACAACTACAACAATTCACAACTAACCCACAAAACCATAACTACAACAATTCACAACTAACCCACAATACCACAACTACAACAATTCACAACACACAGTACCACAACTACAACAATTCACAACTAACCCACAAAACCACAACTACAACAATTCACAACTAACCCACAAAACCATAACTACAACAATTCACAACTAACCCACAATACCACAACTACAACAATTCACAACACACAGTACCACAACTACAACAATTCACAACTAACCCACAATACCACAACTACAACAATTCACAACACACAGTACCACAACTACAACAATTCACAACACACAGTACCACAACTACAACAATTCACAACTAACCCACAAAACCACAACTACAACAATTCACAACTAACCCCCAATACCACAACTACAACAATTCACAACACACAGTACCACAACTACAACAATTCACAACTAACCCACAAAACCACAACTACAACAATTCACAACTAACCCACGATACCACAACTACAACAATTCACAACTAACCCACAATACCACAACTACAACAATTCACAACTAACCCACAATACCACAACTACAACAATTCACAACTAACCCACAATACCACAACTACAACAATTCACAACTAACCACAATACCACAACTACAACAATTCACAACTAACCCACAATACCACAACTACAACAATTCACAACTAACCCACGATACCACAACTACAACAATTCACAACTAACCACAATACCACAACTACAACAATTCACAACTAACCCACAATACCACAACTACAACAATTCACAACTAACCCACAATACCACAACTACAACAATTCACAACTAACCCACAATACCACAACTACAACAATTCACAACTAACCCACAATACCACAACTACAACAATTCACAACTAACCCACAATACCATAACTACAACAATTCACAACTAACCCACAATACCATAACTACAACAATTCACAACCCACAATACCACAACTACAACAATTCACAACTAACCACAATACCACAACTACAACAATTCACAACTAACCCACAATACCACAACTACAACAATTCACAACTAACCCACAATACCACAACTACAACAATTCACAACCCACAATACCACAACTACAACAATTCACAACTAACCACAATACCACAACTACAACAATTCACAACTAACCCACAATACCACAACTACAACAATTCACAACTAACCCACAATACCACAACTACAACAATTCACAACCCACAATACCACAACTACAACAATTCACAACTAACCCACAATACCACAACTACAACAATTCACAACTAACGCACAATACCCCAACTACAACAATTCACAACTAACCACAATACCACAACTACAACAATTCACAACTAACACACAATACCACAACTACAACAATTCACAACTAACCCACAATACCACAACTACAACAATTCATAACTAACCCACAATACCACAACTACAACAATTCATAACTAACCCACAGTACCACAACTACAACAATTCACAACTAACCCACAATACCACAACTACAACAATTCACAACTAACCCACAATACCACAACTACAACAATTCACAACTAACCCACAATACCACAACTACAACAATTCACAACTAACCCACAATACCACAACTACAACAATTCACAACTAACCCACAATATCTAACAAGTAACATCAATATTTTGCGCCGTCGTGTCGTACCCGACCGAAAAACTGCGCTAAAACTTCGCTCAACAAACATATTTAAATTAAAGAAAACGAAAATATACTCACCAGGGTAGTTGAGGCCTTGAGACGGGTTCTTGATCCAGTTAGTTGTTGTTGCCTCAGTGTTTCCCCGGATCAAACTTGCTTACAGCCCGTTCTCCATGTGCTGTATGACCCCTACGGGTTTTGCGCACTTGAATATTTAGTATTTTTGTCTTTAATAATATTAATAGCATTATTAATATTTATTATTATTATTATTATTATTATTATTAATATTATTATTATTATTATTATTATTATTAATATTATTATTATTATTATTATTATTATTATTATTAATATTATTATTATTATTATTATTATTATTAATATTATTATTATTATTATACTCCTTGCCAGCCATCAATATTTGTGTTGAACCTGTCATTGTTGTCACGTTTACTGTGAATGATTGACGTCTCTCTCTCTCTCTCTCTCTCTCTCTCTCTCTCTCTCTCTCTCTGTCTGTCTGTCTGTCTCTCTCTCTCTCTCTCTCTCTCTCTCTCTCTCTCTCTCTCTCTCTCTCTCTGTCTGTCTGTCTGTCTGTCTCTCTCTCTCTCTCTCTCTCTCTCTCTCTCTCTGTCTGTCTGTCTGTCTGTCTCTCTCTCTCTCTCTCTCTCTCTCTCTCTCTCTCTCTCTCTCTCTCTCTCTCTCTCTCTCTCTCTCTGTCTGTCTGTCTGTCTCTCTCTCTCTCTCTCTCTCTCTCTCTCTCTCTCTCTCTCTCTCTCTCTGTCTGTCTGTCTGTCTGTCTGTCTCTCTCTCTCTCTCTCTCTCTCTCTCTCTGTCTGTCTGTCTGTCTGTCTCTCTCTCTCTCTCTCTCTCTCTCTCTCTCTCTCTCTCTCTCTCTCTCTCTCTCTCTCTCTCGCTCTCTCTCTCTCACTCACTCTCTCTCTCTCACTCTCTCTGAGTCTTCTGTTAGGTTTATCTTGCAGTAAACACATGTGACCCTGAGGTTACGGTATGGCCATGGGGCAGCCCCTCACCACTGTCTTGGTCAACATTCACCTCGACCACTAGTAGAATGACCAGTTTTCCAACGTCATTCTTCTCAATATGACGTCGCTGAGGCATATGGTTGACGTTTAGGTCGTTGTTCCTTAACGTTTCGCCATTCGACAATTCTTAGATGCTCTCAGTTGAGCCGAACCAAGTGTATTTGACCCTCAGTGCCTGGTATCGCGTCCGAATTCCTTCTCTTGCTCCTCTAAGCTTCGTATTTCAAGCACAAACTTGAGTTTCTGCCTCATCTTAATAATAATAATAATAATAATAATAATAATAATAATAATAATAATAATAATAATAATCTCTATTTCTACCAGTACATGTACAAGGTATACAAGTACATGTACAAGGTATACAAGTACATGTACAAGGTATACAAGTACATGTACAAGGTATACAAGTACATGTACAAGGTATACAAGTACATGTACAAGGTATACAAGTACATGTACAAGGTATACAAGTACATGTACAAGGTATACAAGTACATGTACAAGGTATACAAGTACATGTACAAGGTATACAAGTACATGTACAAGGTATACAAGTACATGTACAAGGTATACAAGTACATGTACAAGGTATACAAGTACATGTACAAGGTATACAAGTACATGTACAAGGTATACAAGTACATGTACAAGGTATACAAGTACATGTACAAGGTATACAAGTACATGTACAAGGTATACAAGTACATGTACAAGGTATACAAGTACATGTACAAGGTATACAAGTACATGTACAAGGTATACAAGTACATGTACAAGGTATACAAGTACATGTACAAGGTATACAAGTACATGTACAAGGTATACAAGTACATGCACAAGGTATACAAGTACATGTACAAGGTATACAAGTACATGTACAAGGTATACAAGTACATGTACAAGGTATACAAGTACATGTACAAGGTATACAAGTACATGTACAAGGTATACAAGTACATGTACAAGGTATACAAGTACATGTACAAGGTATACAAGTACATGTACAAGGTATACAAGTACATGTACAAGGTATACAAGTACATGTACAAGGTATACAAGTACATGTACAAGGTATACAAGTACATGTACAAGGTATACAAGTACATGTACAAGGTATACAAGTACATGTACAAGGTATACAAGTACATGTACAAGGTATACAAGTACATGTACAAGGTATACAAGTACATGTACGAGGTATACAAGTACATGTACGAGGTATACAAGTACATGTACAAGGTATACAAGTACATGTACAAGGTATACAAGTACATGTACAAGGTATACAAGAACATGTACAAGGTATACAAGTACATGTACAAGGTATACAAGTACATGTACAAGGTATACAAGTACATGTACAAGGTATACAAGTACATGTACAATGTACAAAGGTATACAAGTACATGTATACAAGTACATGTACAAGGTATACAAGTACATGTACAAGGTATACAAGTACATGTACAAGGTATACAAGTACATGTACAAGGTATACAAGTACATGTACAAGGTATACAAGTACATGTACGAGGTATACAAGTACATGTACAAGGTATACAAGTACATGTACAAGGTATACAAGTACATGTACAAGGTATACAGACCATAGCTGACATCAATGACATACTACTATATAGAAAGCCCTTTGTTATGTAGAGCATTTCGGGTAAATTTTATCCCCAGGATGTGACCCACACCAGTCCACTAACACCCAGGATGTGACCCACGCCAGTCCACTAACACCCAGGATGTGACCCACACCAGTCCACTAACACCCAGGATGTGACCCACACCAGTCCACTAACACCCAGGATGTGACCCACACCAGTCCACTAACACCCAGGATGTGACCCACACCAGTCCACCACTAACACCCAGGATGTGACCCACGCCAGTCCACTAACACCCAGGATGTGACCCACACCAGTCCACTAACACCCAGGATGTGACCCACGCCAGTCCACTAACACCCAGGATGTGACCCACACCAGTCCACTAACACCCAGGATGTGACCCACACCAGTCCACTAACACCCAGGATGTGACCCACACCAGTCCACTAACACCCAGGATGTGACCCACACCAGTCCACTAACACCCAGGATGTGACCCACACCAGTCCACTAACACCCAGGATGTGACCCACACCAGTCCACTAACACCCAGGATGTGACCCACACCAGTCCACTAACACCCAGGATGTGACCCACACCAGTCCACTAACACCCAGGATGTGACCCACACCAGTCCACTAACACCCAGGATGTGACCCACACCAGTCCACTAACACCCAGGATGTGACCCACACCAGTCCACTAACACCCAGGATGTGACCCACACCAGTCCACTAACACCCAGGATGTGACCCACACCAGTCCACTAACACCCAGGATGTGACCCACACCAGTCCACTAACACCCAGGATGTGACCCACACCAGTCCACTAACACCCAGGATGTGACCCACACCAGTCCACTAACACCCAGGATGTGACCCACACCAGTCCACTAACACCCAGGATGTGACCCACACCAGTCCACTAACACCCAGGATGTGACCCACACCAGTCCACTAACACCCAGGATGTGACCCACACCAGTCCACTAACACCCAGGATGTGACCCACGCCAGTCCACTAACACCCAGGATGTGACCCACACCAGTCCACTAACACCCAGGATGTGACCCACGCCAGTCCACTAACACCCAGGATGTGACCCACACCAGTCCACTAACACCCAGGATGTGACCCACACCAGTCCACTAACACCCAGGATGTGACCCACACCAGTCCACTAACACCCAGGATGTGACCCACACCAGTCCACTAACACCCAGGATGTGACCCACACCAGTCCACTAACACCCAGGATGTGACCCACACCAGTCCACTAACACCCAGGATGTGACCCACACCAGTCCACTAACACCCAGGATGTGACCCACACCAGTCCACTAACACCCAGGATGTGACCCACACCAGTCCACTAACACCCAGGATGTGACCCACACCAGTCCACTAACACCCAGGATGTGACCCACACCAGTCCACTAACACCCAGGATGTGACCCACACCAGTCCACTAACACCCAGGATGTGACCCACGCCAGTCCACTAACACCCAGGATGTGACCCACACCAGTCGACTAACACCTAGGATGCGACCCACACCAGTCGACTAACACCTAGGTACCTATTTTACTGATGGGTGAACATGGGCAACAGGTATCTCTTGGAAACACGTCGTTATGTTTCCAGCCGTACCGGGAATCCAACCCCGGACCATATTGTGTGAGCCAAGTGCGCTAGCGATCGATCTGGCGTCTGTGCATCGTGTGTGACACAGTCTTGCGTCTTGGCTTCTCTGCCATGGAGTACCTTGGAGAGAAGTGTGTATATCTCAGTGTATATACACAGAGAAGTGTGTATATCTCAGTGTATATACACAGAGAAGTGTGTATATCTCAGTGTATATACACAGAGAAGTGTGTATATCTCAGTGTATATACACTAAGATTATAGATTAAACATTGTTTTAATATTATAGATATTGTTGAGTGTTGGTGTACAGGTGACATGTAGCCTTAATGACCCTGAATGACCCAGTAGGCCTTGTGACCCACGCTATACAAGTTCTACTCACCTTTAGAGGCTACTACTCCTGTGCCTATCATGTATTTGTAGTATGTGTGTATGCTTGTGTATTACCATATGCGTATTGTGAACTATACTAAGTTGTATATATTATGTATTTCAGGGTGTCGTCGGGCGTAAGGATGGCTATGTCCCCCCAGCAGTTCTGCCTGAGGTGGAATAACCACCAGTCTAACATCATCTCGGTGTTCGAACAACTTCTACAGACAGAGTCCTTTGTCGACGTTACTCTCGCTGTTGAAGGCATGACACTGAAGGCTCATAAGGTGGTCTTGTCAGCCTGCAGCCCTTACTTCCAGGTAAGGCTCTCCACACACACTCTTACTGACCTGATCAACTCCTACGCAGAGTGACGCATGGCGTAATAAGCCTTTATACACAGTGAATCATTGCCCTTAGTTCTCGAACCTGTCTTTCCTCCCCTAGGACCTTCAATAACTCGTACATATATATATATATATATATATATATATATATATATATATATATATATATATATATATATATATATATATATATATATATATATATGTACGAGTTATTGAAGGTTCTAGGGGAGGAAAGACAGGTTCGAGAACTAAGGGCAATGATTGTGTGTGTGTGTGTGTGTGTGTGTGTGTGTCGTGCCGAATAGGCAAAACTGGTCAATTATCAAGAACCCATTTAATATTAAGTCCTTTCTAAAAATTTCTCTTATACGTTTAAAGATATATTTTTTCATTTATGTTAATGTAACAATAATTTTGTACCAAAAGAACCTTAGAAAACTTACCTGACCTTATTATAACAAGCGTAATTTAATTTAGGCTAATCCAAATAAAAATATTTTAGATAAGTTTATAATAATTTAATAATAAACAAACGCAATGAAATATATTTTTCTCGTTAGGCTCAGAATGATTTTTGGGAAATTATTACAAACACAAATTTTCGCTTGTCTTATTCGGCAAGAAGAGCGTTGCTATTTAAGCCAAAATAGCAAGTTTTACCTATATATATTATATAATTACTGGTGACAAGAGAAAAGTCTTGGGTGGGTCCTGGACCATTACAGTGGTCCACAGTGACCGAAATTATCACATTGACTTAGTCGATGCGTAAGAATTTTTGAATTTTTCTCGAAGTTCAGTTGAATGACACTGCCAGAGAGTGGTAGTAGGTAAGCCTGGCTTAAGCCACCCTAAATTGAAAGCTTGGCTTAAGCCACCCTAAATTGAAAGCCTGGCTTAAGCCACCCTAAATTGAAAGCTTGGCTTAAGCCACCCAAAATTGAAAGCTTGGTTTAAAGCCACCCTAAATTGAAAGCTTGGCTTAAGCCACCCTAAATTGAAAGCTTGGTTTAAAGCCACCCTAAATTGAAAGCCTGGCTTAAGCCACCCTAAATTGAAAGCTTGGCTTAAGCCACCCAAAATTGAAAGCTTGGTTTAAAGCCACCCTAAATTGAAAGCTTGGCTTAAGCCACCCTAAATTGAAAGCTTGGTTTAAAGCCACCCTAAATTGAAAGACTGGCTTAAGCCTCCCTAAATTGAAAGCCTGGCTTAAGCCACCTTAAATTGAAAGCCTGGCTTAAGCCACCCTAAATTGAAAGCCTGGTTTAAGCCACCCTAAATTGAAAGCCTGGCTTAAGCCACCTTAAATTGAAAGCCTGGCTTAAGCCACCCTAAATTGAAAGCCTGGCTTAAGCCACCTTAAATTGAAAGCCTCGCTTAAGCCACCCTAAATTAAAAGCCTCGCTTAAGCCACCTTAAATTGAAAGCCTGGCTTAAGCCACCTTAAATTGAAAGCCTGGCTTAAGGCACCCTAAATTGAAAGCCTGGCTTAAGCCACCTTAAATTGAAAGCCTGGCATAAGCCACCTAAAATTGAAAGCCTGGCTTAAGCCACCCTAAATTGAAAGCCTGGCTTAAGCCACCCTAAATTGAAAGCCTAGCATAAGCCACCTTAAATTGAAAGCCTGGCTTAAGCCACCTTAAATTGAAAGCCTGGCTTAAGCCACCCAAAATTGAAAGCCTGGCTTAAGCCACCCTAAATTGAAAGCTTGGCTTAAGCCACCCTAAATTGAAAGCCTGGCTTAAGCCACCCTAAATTGAAAGCTTGGCTTAAGCCACCCAAAATTGAAAGCTTGGTTTAAAGCCACCCTAAATTGAAAGCTTGGCTTAAGCCACCCTAAATTGAAAGCTTGGTTTAAAGCCACCCTAAATTGAAAGCCTGGCTTAAGCCACCCTAAATTGAAAGCTTGGCTTAAGCCACCCAAAATTGAAAGCTTGGTTTAAAGCCACCCTAAATTGAAAGCTTGGCTTAAGCCACCCTAAATTGAAAGCTTGGTTTAAAGCCACCCTAAATTGAAAGACTGGCTTAAGCCTCCCTAAATTGAAAGCCTGGCTTAAGCCACCTTAAATTGAAAGCCTGGCTTAAGCCACCCTAAATTGAAAGCCTGGTTTAAGCCACCCTAAATTGAAAGCCTGGCTTAAGCCACCTTAAATTGAAAGCCTGGCTTAAGCCACCCTAAATTGAAAGCCTGGCTTAAGCCACCTTAAATTGAAAGCCTCGCTTAAGCCACCCTAAATTAAAAGCCTCGCTTAAGCCACCTTAAATTGAAAGCCTGGCTTAAGCCACCTTAAATTGAAAGCCTGGCTTAAGGCACCCTAAATTGAAAGCCTGGCTTAAGCCACCTTAAATTGAAAGCCTGGCATAAGCCACCTAAAACTGAAAGCCTGGCTTAAGCCACCCTAAATTGAAAGCCTGGCTTAAGCCACCCTAAATTGAAAGCCTAGCATAAGCCACCTTAAATTGAAAGCCTGGCTTAAGCCACCTTAAATTGAAAGCCTGGCTTAAGCCACCCAAAATTGAAAGCCTGGCTTAAGCCACCCTAAATTGAAAGCTTCGTTTAAGTCACCCTAAATCGACAGCCTGGCTTAAGCCACCCCAAATCGAAAGCTTGGCTTAAGCCACCTTAAATTGAAAGCCTAGCTTAAGTCACCCTAAATTGAAAGCCTGGCTTAAGCCACCCTAAATTGAAAGCTTGGTTTAAGCCACTCTAAATTGAAAGCTTGGCTTAAGCCACCCTAAATTGAAAGCCTGGTTTAAGTCACCCTAAATTGAAAGCCTGGCTTAAGTCATCCTAAATTGAAAGCCTGGCTTAAGTCACCCTAAATTGAAAGCCTGGCTTAAGCCACCGTAAATTGAAAGCCTGACTTAAGTCACCCTAAATTGAAAACCTGACTTAAGCCACCCTAAATTGAAAACCTGGCTTAAGCCACCCTAAATTGAAAGCTTGGTTTAAGCCACCCTAAACTGAAAGCCTGGCTTAAGCCACCCCAAATCGAAAGCTTGGCTTGAGCCACCTTAAATTGAAAGCCTGGCTTAAGTCACCCTAAATTGAAAGCCTGGCTTAAGCCACCCTAAATAGAAAGCTTGGTTTAAAGCCACCTTAAATTGAAAGCCTGGCTTAAGCCACCCTATATGGAAAGCCTGGTTTAAGTCACCCTAAATTGAAAGTCTGGTTTAAGCCACCCTAAATTGAAAGCCTGGCTTAAGTCACCCTAAATTGAAAGCCTTTCTTAAGCCACCCTAAATTGAAAGTCTGATTTAAGTCACCCTAAATTGAAAGCCTGGCTTAAGTCACCCTAAATTGAAAGCCTGGCTTAAGTCACCCTAAATTGATAGCCTGGCTTAAGTCACCCTAAATTGAAATCCTGGCTTAAGTGATCCTAAATTGAAAGCCTGGCTTAAGTCATCCTAAATTGAAAGCCTGGCTTAAGTCACCCTAAATTGAAAGCCTAGCTTAAGTCACCCTAAATTGAAAGCCTGGCTTAAGTCACCCTAAATTGAAAGCCTGGCTTAAGTCACCCTAAATTGAAAGCCTGGCTTAAGTCACCCTAAATTGAAAGCCTGGCTTAAGTCACACTAAATTGAAAGCTTGGCTTAAGCCACCCTAAATTGAAAATCTGGTTTAAGCGACCCTAAATTGAAAGCCTGGCTTAAGTCACCCTAAATTGAAAGCCTGGCTTAAGTCACCCTAAATTGAAAGCCTGGCTTAAGTCATCCTATATTGAAAGCCTGGGTTAAGTCATCCTAAATTGAAAGCCTGGCTTAAGTCACCCTAAATTGAAAGCCTGGCTTAAGTCACCCTAAATTGAAAGCCTGGCTTAAGTCACCCTAAATTGAAAGCCTGGCTTAAGTCACCCTAAATTGAAAGCCTGGCTTAAGCCACCCTAAATAGAAAGCTTGGTTTAAAGCCACCTTAAATTGAAAGCTTGGCTTAAGCCACCCTATATGGAAAGCCTGGTTTAAGTCACCCTAAATTGAAAGTCTGGTTTAAGCCACCCTAAATTGAAAGCCTGGCTTAAGTCACCCTAAATTGAAAGCCTTTCTTAAGCCACCCTAAATTGAAAGTCTGATTTAAGTCACCCTAAATTGAAAGCCTGGCTTAAGTCACCCTAAATTGAAAGCCTGGCTTAAGTCACCCTAAATTGATAGCCTGGCTTAAGTCACCCTAAATTGAAATCCTGGCTTAAGTGATCCTAAATTGAAAGCCTGGCTTAAGTCATCCTAAATTGAAAGCCTGGCTTAAGTCACCCTAAATTGAAAGCCTAGCTTAAGTCACCCTAAATTGAAAGCCTGGCTTAAGTCACCCTAAATTGAAAGCCTGGCTTAAGTCACCCTAAATTGAAAGCCTGGCTTAAGTCACCCTAAATTGAAAGCCTGGCTTAAGTCACACTAAATTGAAAGCTTGGCTTAAGCCACCCTAAATTGAAAATCTGGTTTAAGCGACCCTAAATTGAAAGCCTGGCTTAAGTCACCCTAAATTGAAAGCCTGGCTTAAGTCACCCTAAATTGAAAGCCTGGCTTAAGTCATCCTATATTGAAAGCCTGGGTTAAGTCATCCTAAATTGAAAGCCTGGCTTAAGTCACCCTAAATTGAAAGCCTGGCTTAAGTCACCCTAAATTGAAAGCCTGGCTTAAGTCACCCTAAATTGAAAGCCTGGCTTAAGTCACCCTAAATTGAAAGCCTGGCTTAAGTCACCCTAAATTGAAAGCCTGGCTTAAGTCACCCTAAATTGAAAGCCTGGCTTAAGTCACCTTAAATTGAAAGCCTGGCTTAAGTCACCCTAAATTGAAAGCCTGGCTTAAGTCACCCTAAATTGAAAGCCTGGCTTAAGTCACTCTAAATTTAAAGCCTGGCTTAAGTCACCCTAAATTGAAAGCCTGGCTTAAGCCACCCTAAATTGAAAGCCTGGCTTAAGTCACCCTAAATTGAAAGCCTAGCTTAAGCCACCCTAAATTGAAAGCCTGGCTTAAGCCACCTTAAATTGAAAGCCTGGCTTAAGTCACCCTAAATTGAAAGCCTGGCTTAAGTCACCCTAAATTGAAAGCCTGGTTTAAGCCACCCTAAATTGAAAGCCTGGCTTAAGTCACCCTAAATTGAAAGCCTGGCTTAAGCCACCCTAAATTGAAAGCCTGGCTTAAGCCACCTTAAATTGAAAGCCTGGCTTAAGTCACCCTAAATTGAAAGCCTGGCTTAAGTCACCCTAAATTGAAAGCCTGGCTTAAGTCACCCTAAATTGAAAGCCTGGCTTAAGCCACCCTAAATTGAAAGCCTGGCTTAAGTCACCCTAAATTGAAAGCCTGGTTTAAGTCACCCTAAATTGAAAGCCTGGCTTAAGTCACCCTACATTGAAAGCCTGGCTTAAGTCACCCTAAATTGAAAGCCTGGCTTAAGTCACCCTAAATTGAAAGCCTGGCTTAAGTCACTTTAAATTGAAAGCCTGGCTTAAGTGACCCTAAATTGAAAGCCTGGCTTAAGTCACCCTAAATTGAAAGCCTGGCTTAAGTCACCCTAAATTGAAAGCCTGGTTTAAGTCACCCTAAATTGAAAGCCTGGTTTAAGTCACCCTAAATTGAAAGCCTGGCTTAAGTCACCCTACATTGAAAGCCTGGCTTAAGTCACCCTAAATTGAAAGCCTGGCTTAAGTCACCCTAAATTGAAAGCCTGGCTTAAGTCACTTTAAATTGAAAGCCTTACTTAAGTGACCCTAAATTGAAAGCCTGGCTTAAGTCACCCTAAATTGAAAGCCTGGCTTAAGTCACCCTAAATTAAAAGCCTGGTTTAAGTCACCTTAAATTGAAAGCCTGGTTTAAGTCACCCTAAATTGAAATCCTGGCTTAAGTCATCCTAAATTGAAAGCCTGGTTTAAGTCACCCTAAATTGAAAGCCTGGTTTAAGTCACCTTAAATTGAAAGCCTGGTTTAAGTCACCCTAAATTGAAAGCCTGGTTTAAGTCACCCTAAATTGAAAGCCTGGCTTAAGCCACCCTAAATTGAAAGCCTGGCTTAAGTCACCCTAAATTGAAAGCCTGGTGTAAGTCACCCTAAATTGAAAGCCTGGTTTAAGTCACCCTAAATTGAAAGCCTGGCTTAAGTCACCCTAAATTGAAAGCCTGGCTTAAGTCACCCTAAATTGAAAGCCTGGTTTAAGTCACCCTAAATTGAAAGCCTGGCTTAAGTCACCCTAAATTGAAAGCCTGGCTTAAGTCACCCTAAATTGAAAGCCTGGTGTAAGTCACCCTAAATTGAAAGCCTGGCTTAAGTCACCCTAAATTAAAAGCCTGGTTTAAGTCACCTTAAATTGAAAGCCTGGTTTAAGTCACCCTAAATTGAAAGCCTGGCTTAAGTCATCCTAAATTGAAAGCCTGGTTTAAGTCACCCTAAATTGAAAGCCTGGTTTAAGTCACCTTAAATTGAAAGCCTGGTTTAAGTCACCCTAAATTGAAAGCCTGGTTTAAGTCACCCTAAATTGAAAGCCTGGCTTAAGCCACCCTAAATTGAAAGCCTGGCTTAAGTCACCCTAAATTGAAAGCCTTGTGTAAGTTACCCTAAATTGAAACCCTGGTTTAAGTCACCCTAAATTGAAAGCCTGGCTTAAGTCACCCTAAATTGAAAGCCTGGCTTAAGTCACCCTAAATTGAAAGCCTGGTTTAAGTCACCCTAAATTGAAAGCCTGGCTTAAGTCACCCTAAATTGAAAGCCTGGCTTAAGTCACCCTAAATTGAAAGCCTGGTGTAAGTCACCCTAAATTGAAAGCCTGGTTTAAGTCACCCTAAATTGAAAGCCTGGCTTAAGTCACCCTAAATTGAAAGCCTGGCTTAAGTCACCCTAAATTGAAAGCCTGGTGTAAGTCACCCTAAATTGAAAGCCTGGTTTAAGTCACCCTAAATTGAAAGCCTGGTTTAAGTCACCCTAAATTGAAAGCCTGGTTTAAGTCACCCTAAATTGAAAGCCTGGTTTAAGTCACCCTAAATTGAAAGCCTGGTTTAAGTCACCCTAAATTGAAAGCCTGGCCACACTAACTCAAGGTTGACCTTCTCAGTACAGGAGTAACTCCAACAAGTGCTCTTTAAAACACCTCTAATTCACTGGGTTTTCACTGCAGTGGGTTTTCACTGCAGTGGGTTTTCACTGCAGTGGGTTTTCACTGCAGTGGGTTTTCACCGCAGTGGGTTTTCACTGCAGTGGGTTTTCACTGCAGTGGGTTTTCACTGCAGTGGGTTTTCACTGCAGTGGGTTTTCACTGCAGTGGGTTTTCACTGCAGTGGGTTTTCACTGCAGTGGGTTTTCACTGCAGTGGGTTTTCACTGCAGTGGGTTTTCACCGCAGAGGGTTTTTCACTGCACCTGCAGTGGGTTTTCACTGCAGTGGGTTTTCACTGCAGTGGGTTTTCACTGCAGTGGGTTTTCACTGCAGTGGGTTTTCACTGCAGTGGGTTTTCACTGCAGTGGGTTTTCACCGCAGAGGGTTTTCACCGCAGTGGGTTTTCACTGCAGTGGGTTTTCACTGCAGTGGGTTTTCACTGCAGTGGGTTTTCACTGCAGTGGGTTTTCACTGCAGTGGGTTTTCACTGCAGTGGGTTTTCACTGCAGTGGGTTTTCACTGCAGTGGGTTTTCACTGCAGTGGGTTTTCACTGCAGTGGGTTTTCACCGCAGAGGGTTTTCACCGCAGTGGGTTTTCACTGCAGTGGGTTTTCACTGCAGTGGGTTTTCACTGCTGTAATAAAGTCTGGAACAACGTTTTGCTCACTGGAAACGTTTAGCTAGTCTTTAATACTGCAGTGAAAGTCTCTAAATTAAGCGCGTTAATATGCACTTGTTGGAGTCACCTTGTTACTGAGCCTGTCACTGTTGTATAGTGAAGCCTAGGGTGGCTCAAGCCAGGCTCTCAGCCTAGGGCGGCTTTAGCCAGGCTTTCGGCCTAGTTTGGCTTAAGCCAGGTTTTCAGTCTAGGGTGGCTTAAGCCAGGCTTTCAGCCTATTTTGGCTTTAGCCAGGCTTTCAGTCTACGGTGGCTTAAGGCAGGCTTTCAGCCTAGTTTGGCTTTCAGCCAAGGGTGGCTTAAGCCAGGCTTTTAGCCTAGGGTGGCTTAAGCCAGGCTTTCAGTCTAGGGTGGCTTAAGCCAGGCTTTCAGCCTAGTTTGGCTTTAGCCAGGCTTTCAGTCTAGGGTGGCTTAAGGCAGGCTTTCAGCCTAGTTTGGCTTTCAGCCAAGGGTGGCTTAAGCCAGGCTTTTAGCCTAGGGTGGCTTAAGCCAGGCTTTCAGTCTAGGGTGGCTTAAGCCAGGTTTTCAGTCAAAGTGACTTAAGCCGGGCTTTCAGCCTAGGGTGGCTTTAGCCAGGCTTTCAGTCTAGGGTGGCTTAAGCCAGGCTTTCAATCTGGGTGGCTTAAAACTACTAAGATCATCATTTAAAAGAACAAGTTTGTGAATTTTTGTGTCAGATTCTTGTAGTTATTCTGTCTGATTCTTGTAGTTATTCTGTCAGATTCTTGTAGTTATTCTGTCAGATTCTTGTAGTTATTCTGTCAGATTCTTGTAGTTATTCTGTCAGATTCTTGTAGTTATTCTGTCTGATTCTTGTAGTTATTCTGTCAGATTCTTGTAGTTATTCTGTCAGATTCTTGTAGTTATTCTGTCAGATTCTTGTAGTTATTCTGTCTGATTCTTGTAGTTATTCTGTCTGATTCTTGTAGTTATTCTGTCAGATTCTTGTAGTTATTCTGTCAGATTCTTGTAGTTATTCTGTCTGATTCTTGTAGTTATTCTGTCAGATTCTTGTAGTTATTCTGTTTGATTCTTGTAGTTATTCTGTCAGATTCTTGTAGTTATTCTGTCAGATTCTTGTAGTTATTCTGTCTGATTCTTGTAGTTATTCTGTCAGATTCTTGTAGTTATTCTGTCTGATTCTTGTAGTTATTCTGTCAGATTCTTGTAGTTATTCTGTCAGATTCTTGTAGTTATTCTGTCTGATTCTTGTAGTTATTCTGTCAGATTCTTGTAGTTATTCTGTCAGATTCTTGTAGTTATTCTGTCAGATTCTTGTAGTTATTCTGTCTGATTCTTGTAGTTATTCTGTCAGATTCTTGTAGTTATTCTGTCAGATTCTTGTAGTTATTCTGTCAGATTCTTGTAGTTATTCTGTCTGATTCTTGTAGTTATTCTGTCTGATTCTTGTAGTTATTCTGTCAGATTCTTGTAGTTATTCTGTCAGATTCTTGTAGTTATTCTGTCAGATTCTTGTAGTTATTCTGTCTGATTCTTGTAGTTATTCTGTCAGATTCTTGTAGTTATTCTGTCAGATTCTTGTAGTTATTCTGTCAGATTCTTGTAGTTATTCTGTCAGATTCTTGTAGTTATTCTGTCAGATTCTTGTAGTTATTCTGTCTGATTCTTGTAGTTATTCTGTCAGATTCTTGTAGTTATTCTGTCTGATTCTTGTAGTTATTCTGTCAGATTCTTGTAGTTATTCTGTCAGATTCTTGTAGTTATTCTGTCAGATTCTTGTAGTTATTCTGTCAGATTCTTGTAGTTATTCTGTCTGATTCTTGTAGTTATTCTGTCAGATTCTTGTAGTTATTCTGTCAGATTCTTGTAGTTATTCTGTCTGATTCTTGTAGTTATTCTGTCAGATTCTTGTAGTTATTCTGTCTGATTCTTGTAGTTACTCTGTCTGATTCTTGTAGTTATTCTGTCTGATTCTTGTAGTTATTCTGTCTGATTCTTGTAGTTATTCTGTCAGATTCTTGTAGTTATTCTGTCTGATTCTTGTAGTTATTCTGTCTGATTCTTGTAGTTATTCTGTCAGATTCTTGTAGTTATTCTGTCAGATTCTTGTAGTTATTCTGTCTGATTCTTGTAGTTATTCTGTCAGATTCTTGTAGTTATTCTGTCTGATTCTTGTAGTTATTCTGTCTGATTCTTGTAGTTATTCTGTCTGATTCTTGTAGTTATTCTGTCTGATTCTTGTAGTTATTCTGTCAGATTCTTGTAGTTATTCTGTCTGATTCTTGTAGTTATTCTGTCAGATTCTTGTAGTTATTCTGTCTGATTCTTGTAGTTATTCTGTCTGATTCTTGTAGTTATTCTGTCTGATTCTTGTAGTTATTCTGTCAGATTCTTGTAGTTATTCTGTCAGATTCTTGTAGTTATTCTGTCAGATTCTTGTAGTTATTCTGTCTGATTCTTGTAGTTATTCTGTCAGATTCTTGTAGTTATTCTGTCTGATTCTTGTAGTTATTCTGTCAGATTCTTGTAGTTATTCTGTCTGATTCTTGTAGTTATTCTGTCAGATTCTTGTAGTTATTCTGTCTGATTCTTGTAGTTATTCTGTCAGATTCTTGTAGTTATTCTGTCAGATTCTTGTAGTTATTCTGTCTGATTCTTGTAGTTATTCTGTCAGATTCTTGTAGTTATTCTGTCAGATTCTTGTAGTTATTCTGTCAGATTCTTGTAGTTATTCTGTCAGATTCTTGTAGTTATTCTGTCAGATTCTTGTAGTTATTCTGTCAGATTCTTGTAGTTATTCTGTCAGATTCTTGTAGTTATTCTGTCAGATTCTTGTAGTTATTCTGTCAGATTCTTGTAGTTATTCTGTCAGATTCTTGTAGTTATTCTGTCAGATTCTTGTAGTTATTCTGTCTGATTCTTGTAGTTATTCTGTCAGATTCTTGTAGTTATTCTGTCAGATTCTTGTAGTTATTCTGTCAGATTCTTGTAGTTATTCTGTCTGATTCTTGTAGTTATTCTGTCAGATTCTTGTAGTTATTCTGTCAGATTCTTGTAGTTATTCTGTCAGATTCTTGTAGTTATTCTGTCAGATTCTTGTAGTTATTCTGTCAGATTCTTGTAGTTATTCTGTCAGATTCTTGTAGTTATTCTGTCAGATTCTTGTAGTTATTCTGTCAGATTCTTGTAGTTATTCTGTCTGATTCTTGTAGTTATTCTGTCTGATTCTTGTAGTTATTCTGTCTGATTCTTGTAGTTATTCTGTCTGATTCTTGTAGTTATTCTGTCTGATTCTTGTAGTTATTCTGTCAGATTCTTGTAGTTATTCTGTCAGATTCTTGTAGTTATTCTGTCTGATTCTTGTAGTTATTCTGTCTGATTCTTGTAGTTATTGTTTCAGATTCTTGTAGTTATTCTGTCAGATTCTTGTAGTTATTCTGTCTGATTCTTGTAGTTATTCTGTCTGATTCTTGTAGTTATTCTGTCAGATTCTTGTAGTTATTCTGTCAGATTCTTGTAGTTATTCTGTCTGATTCTTGTAGTTATTCTGTCAGATTCTTGTAGTTATTCTGTCAGATTCTTGTAGTTATTCTGTCAGATTCTTGTAGTTATTCTGTCAGATTCTTGTAGTTATTCTGTCTGATTCTTGTAGTTATTCTGTCAGATTCTTGTAGTTATTCTGTCTGATTCTTGTAGTTATTCTGTCTGATTCTTGTAGTTATTCTGTCAGATTCTTGTAGTTATTCTGTCAGATTCTTGTAGTTATTCTGTCAGATTCTTGTAGTTATTCTGTCTGATTCTTGTAGTTATTCTGTCTGATTCTTGTAGTTATTCTGTCAGATTCTTGTAGTTATTCTGTCAGATTCTTGTAGTTATTCTGTCTGATTCTTGTAGTTATTCTGTCTGATTCTTGTAGTTATTCTGTCAGATTCTTGTAGTTATTCTGTCAGATTCTTGTAGTTATTCTGTTTGATTCTTGTAGTTATTCTGTCTGATTCTTGTAGTTATTCTGTCAGATTCTTGTAGTTATTCTGTCAGATTCTTGTAGTTATTCTGTCAGATTCTTGTAGTTATTCTGTCAGATTCTTGTAGTTATTCTGTCAGATTCTTGTAGTTATTCTGTCTGATTCTTGTAGTTATTCTGTCAGATTCTTGTAGTTATTCTGTCTGATTCTTGTGGTTATTCTGTCTGATTCTTGTAGTTATTCTGTCAGATTCTTGTAGTTATTCTGTCTGATTCTTGTAGTTATTCTGTCTGATTCTTGTAGTTATTCTGTCAGATTCTTGTAGTTATTCTGTCTGATTCTTGTAGTTATTCTGTCAGATTCTTGTAGTTATTCTGTCTGATTCTTGTAGTTATTCTGTCTGATTCTTGTAGTTATTCTGTCAGATTCTTGTAGTTATTCTGTCTGATTCTTGTAGTTATTCTGTCTGATTCTTGTAGTTATTCTGTCAGATTCTTGTAGTTATTCTGTCAGATTCTTGTAGTTATTCTGTCAGATTCTTGTAGTTATTCTGTCAGATTCTTGTAGTTATTCTGTCAGATTCTTGTAGTTATTCTGTCTGATTCTTGTAGTTATTCTGTCAGATTCTTGTAGTTATTCTGTCTGATTCTTGTAGTTATTCTGTCTGATTCTTGTAGTTATTCTGTCAGATTCTTGTAGTTATTCTGTCAGATTCTTGTAGTTATTCTGTCAGATTCTTGTAGTTATTCTGTCTGATTCTTGTAGTTATTCTGTCTGATTCTTGTAGTTATTCTGTCTGATTCTTGTAGTTATTCTGTCAGATTCTTGTAGTTATTCTGTCAGATTCTTGTAGTTATTCTGTCTGATTCTTGTAGTTATTCTGTCTGATTCTTGTAGTTATTCTGTCAGATTCTTGTAGTTATTCTGTCTGATTCTTGTAGTTATTCTGTCTGATTCTTGTAGTTATTCTGTCTGATTCTTGTAGTTATTCTGTCTGATTCTTGTAGTTATTCTTCCAAACATCAGTCAAGATTAATCTTTAATTTATTAATAATGTATTTAATTATTGTATAATTATTGTATAATTATTGTATAATTATTGTATAATTATTGTATAATTATTGTATAATTATTGTATAATTATTGTATAATTATTGTATACATGTCTGTGTGTCTTCCTGCAGGCTGTATTGGCGTCCCATCATTATATACATGTCTGTGTGTCTTCCTGCAGGCTGTATTGGCGTCCCATCATTATATACATGTCTGTGTGTCTTCCCGCAGGCTGTATTGGCGTCCCATCATTATATACATGTTTGTGTGTCTTCCTGCAGGCTGTATTGGCGTCCCATCATTATATACATGTCTGTGTGTCTTCCTGCAGGCTGTATTGGCGTCCCATCATTATATACATGTCTGTGTGTCTTCCTGCAGGCTGTACTGGCGTCCCATCATTATATACATGTCTGTGTGTCTTCCTGCAGGCTGTACTGGCGTCCCATCATTATATACATGTCTGTGTGTCTTCCTGCAGGCTGTACTGGCGTCCCATCATTATATACATGTCTGTGTGTCTTCCTGCAGGCTGTACTGGCGTCCCATCATTATATACATGTCTGTGTGTCTTCCTGCAGGCTGTATTGGCGTCCCATCATTATATACATGTCTGTGTGTCTTCCTGCAGGCTGTACTGGCGTCCCATCATTATATACATGTCTGTGTGTCTTCCTGCAGGCTGTATTGGCGTCCCATCATTATATACATGTTTGTGTGTCTTCCTGCAGGCTGTATTGGCGTCCCATCATTATATACATGTCTGTGTGTCTTCCTGCAGGCTGTATTGGCGTCCCATCATTATATACATGTCTGTGTGTCTTCCTGCAGGCTGTACTGGCGTCCCATCATTATATACATGTCTGTGTGTCTTCCTGCAGGCTGTATTGGCGTCCCATCATTATATACATGTCTGTGTGTCTTCCTGCAGGCTGTACTGGCGTCCCATCATTATATACATGTCTGTGTGTCTTCCTGCAGGCTGTATTGGCGTCCCATCCTGATATATGTCTGTTTTTTTCCTGCAGGCTGTACTGGCGTCCCATCCTGATAAACACCCTATCGTTATCCTAAAGGACGTCCGTTACACGGACATGAGGGACCTACTGGACTTCATGTACCGTGGTGAGGTGTCCGTGGATCAGGACAACCTCTCTGGCTTCCTACGTGTAGCAGAGTCCCTACGGATAAAGGGACTTACTGAGGTCAACGAGAAGAAGAGATTAGAGAACACGTCAGCATCCTCAGCTTACCTAGTACCCCAGGCGATGCCAGGTGCTGCCCCACCAGGCATGGCATCAGGGGTAGTGCCAATGGCACCCCTCACCCCTCTAGCAGGCGACCCACCACCCCTTAAAAGACCTCCCCTTTCTCCCTCCGCCACTTACGGGGCGAAGAGAAGGCGAGGGAGGCCACCTAAGATCTCAGGTGAAGAGTCGGAAGGGGAAGTAGGTTCGGCAGCAGGTTCCCTCTCGGCAGCTGAAGGAGAGGACACAAGAAGTGAGGCAGAGGTTAAATTAGAGGTTGAGGATGCAAAGGAGTGCCAAGAGCCCGATGACCTAAGCAAGGAAGCAGACACCAAGGTACGTACCTAATTACTCTGTTAAATGAACATTACCTTGTATTCTAATCATGTAATGAACATTTTATTATTAGTTATTATTATTATTATTATTATTATTATTATTATTATTATTATTATTATTATTATTATTATTATTATTATTATTATTATTATTATTATTATTATTATTGCTGTCTATTATTATTGGAAAGCATCTGGGGTAATCAAGAATGATATTAAGAAACCAACTCCAGTTCCCCGGATCAAAAACCTTTCACTACTTGAGAGAGAGAGAGAGAGAGAGAGAGAGAGAGAGAGAGAGAGAGAGAGAGAGAGAGAGAGAGAGAGAGAGAGAGAGAGTTAAGCCCTGGCTTTGGTCATCCACTATATGGCTTCGTGTATGGTGTCAGGTGTAACTTGGAGGGAATGTTGAGTACCTAAGTAGGCAGCACCTTCGTAACAAGACCTATGTAGGCACGACCTACGTAACAATACCTAAGTAGGCAGCACCTAAATATCATGGAAGATGACCGGCAAGTTGGAAACAGAAGCCTGTTAAATGTTTTGTACGCTGGCAGTATGTTGGTAGACAGCAACTCTACATGTAGGTACTACCCTACACACACACACACACACACACACACACACACACACACACACACACACACACACACATATGTATATATATATATATATATATATATATATATATATATATATATATATATATATATATATATATATATATATATATATATATATATATATATAGGAGTATATATATATAGGGAAGTACCACCTCTATAGCTGGACTTGGGACCCTCATCCTCAGAGAAGACAATAAACGTACCTCAGGGGAAACTCAAGGTTCTCCCCGGAGCTGTTTGAATATTTTCTTCTCCTACCACCCCCTATATTTTATATTCTATGTGAGCATTTATAAATAAACAGAATACATTTACAGAAAACAAACATGAATACAATGGTACAATGTATTAAAGATCATGAATTTCCTCCAGCTCCTCCGAAGTCTGACGCGAGCCAAGTATGCAGCAAGCATTTCCCCTCTGGATGGCCACGCTGAGGCGCTGGAACATGAAAGTGGCTGCCTTTGGGTCCCTGGTGGTGTCGATGAGTCTGGAACCCAGTTCTTTAAGGAAACATGTGGCATTTTTTCCCCTGATCCCAATCTTTGATCCCACTGAGACAAATTGATACTGTTGGCTTATGTCTCTGTACTTGCTGATCTTGTACTCCTCCCTGTGGTCAGCAGCTCCTCCCTGTCGCCACACACTGTGATGGATATAGGTGTCAGCCAGTGTGGACACACAATTATAGTCCCATGCTAAGAGCTTGTCATTCTTCCAAGGATAGATGGTGATCCCGTCGGGGTAGTTTGCTCGGTTGTTGGTATTGTTGGCTGCTAGTGATCGTGGCTCCCTCTCAGCTGGGCATCCAGCTGTAGCAAGGGATCTCTTTATGATGTCGTTGACCTCATTGTGTCTTGCATGCCAGCCCTTGGTTTTGGAACAGTTAAGACCACGTAGAACGTATTGGTCTGCTTGCACTTCACCGCAAGTATACATATATTCTGTGTGAATTGGGGCAGCAAGGCGCAGAGCCGCTGCAATACGGAGGGTCTTAGGGTCGAGTCGCGTTCCCATTGCCGATATGGGAACTGTTTGGAGGAAGTCCCCGGAGTGATGTGCGCTCACAGCCTGGAGATGGGCAGTCTCC
The DNA here is from genome assembly GCF_038502225.1 of Cherax quadricarinatus. Lineage (NCBI taxonomy): Eukaryota > Metazoa > Arthropoda > Malacostraca > Decapoda > Parastacidae > Cherax > Cherax quadricarinatus. Next base: position 2,866,982 of record NC_091383.1, read on the forward strand.
CTATCTGATGTTGCAGCACTGAGCAAATTGGCAAGCACCTTTTCAGCGATCGGGCTATCCCAGCTTGACTGTTTGTGAGCCAGTGCTGCACTAGGGTTTGGTGCTGGAGCAGCAAGAGTCTCCCATTCAGTGATGGCACTGGCATAGCTAGGGTCTTCTATTCCTGCTGAGTCACTGAGGTTATCAGGAAGAATTTGTCTTATCAACTCGTTTGATGCTTTGGAAGAGGATAGGAAAGCTGGTAGAGCAATCTGGGAGGATCTGCGTACTCCCAGCCCCCAAGCCTGACCGGAAGTGAGGCTTGCAACCACTGTCCATCTTCAAGGGAAAGATTCAATACACTCTCTAGCATGGTCTTAAGGAGAGAGTCATATTCCTTGAGTTTTGGACTGCTGAAGGCTGGGGAGCATCTCAGAAAGTAGGTAAGTTTTGGGATTGACAGGCACCTGGTGAGTAGGTAGAAGGCATCATGTGTGTCAGTGTCTTTCATCCTGCTTTCCATCGTCCGGAGGTCTGAGACTTTTTTTTCTAGGATCAGATCGATGGCATTGAACCCAAGAGGAGCACTAAGGAGAGTGCTATTGGCTGGATCAATGGCTCGTGCTCCTGGTAAACCGGCGCTAATATTCTGGATCATCTGTTGATTGGTAGAAACTATCTCACATTTAGTGGGGTTTAAAGATAGGCCCAGGATCTCTCCCATGTCTTTAATTTTTCTGATGTCCTCTAGGAGAGATTCTGTAGTGCCAGCTAGGGTACCGTCGTCCAGGAACCAGATATTGAGCTCATTGAAGAGTGCTTCTGTGACGTCCTTGATGACCAGACAGAAGTGAAAGGGGGCGAGAGGGTCCCCCTGTTGCACTCCCTCACATGAGTCAATTTCATGGTCCCCAAACAATAGTTTGGAAGTCACACTATAACACGATTCTATGAACTGATATACATACATACATATATATATATATATATATATATATATATATATATATATATATATATATATATATATATATATATATATATATATATATATATATACATATGTATGAACAATACAAGATGCAAAGCAACCACGACGGGAAATAAATTATAGCTCTAGGCCTTTCGTGTTGCAATCAATACATTATAAGTAGCTTGAAATATTGCAGAAGTGAGTTAGAAGGGAACGACTCTAGTTATATAATCTATGTAGGAATATCACTGATATACTGGAGTGCTGTCCTAGTACCATCTACAAATGCTGGAGTACTATCCTAGTACCATCTACAAATGCTGGAGTACTATCCTAGTACCATCTACAAATGCTGGAGTACTATCCTAGTACCATCTACATATAACGACCCACTGTCTACGAAGGTCAACAAAAGCACCACAGTCTTATATATACAGTGGACCCTCAACCAATGGCATTAATCCGTTCCAGAGGGCTTGCCGTAGGTCGAGTTAATTTTCCCCATAAGAAATAATGGAAATAGAATTAATCCGTTCCTCACACCCCCAAAGTCTGAAAAAAAAAAATTACATGGAATATACATTTCCTTATGTGGAAAGAAATGGGACATGCAAAATAAACAATAATTAAATTCCACTTTCCTTTATTGTGGAGTTGTTGATGGGTAATGTGCCAGCAGCAGGGAGATTCATAAGAAGAAGAAAGAAAGAAGGAACACTGCAGAAGGCCTACTGACCCATGCAGAGCAGGTCCATGTCCCCCCCACCCCGGATTAGCCCAATGACCCACCCAGTCTGATCACCTCCACTCAAGGAAGGAGCACTGCACCAGACCCAGCAGCACAAGCTAGTCACGTCCAACTCACACCCACCCAAACCCACTCATGTATTTATCTAACCTATTTTTAAAACTACACAACGTTTTAGCCTCAATAACTGTACTCGGGAGTTTGTTCCACTCATCCACAACTCTATTACCAAACCAGTGCTTTCCTATATCCTTTCTGAATCTGAATTTTTCCAACTTGAAACCATTGCTGCGAGTCCTGTCTTGGCTGGAAATTTTCAGCACGCTATTTACATCCCCTTTATTTATGTCCATTATTCCATTTATTCCTGCTTGGAAGGAGAATCCCCTTCCAGAAGGACTTCATTTCCATCATAATTCTCACCCTTTTTAACACAGGCTTGACACTAGAAACTTTCTTGGGACCCATGGTGGCTTATTTAGCAGTTACAAGCACTAGAAATAGAGGAATTATCCAAAATATATGGGAGGCACACATGGAAACCGACCGCAACAGCTTGTAAACAATGGCACACTGACTCTTGGAGTGGCTGGGCCCGCTCAGGCCGTGCTCCGGGCACATCGACACATTCCGGACGAACGTCGTTGGTTAAGTTTTTCGCCATTGGTAAAGGCACTTTTTCTACGGCAAAAAAGCGCCATTAGACGAAATTGCCATTACTTAATGCCGCTGTCATTTGAGGGTCGACTGTAATTTACAGTAATTTTCACCCATAGATTTGTAAGTGTTGACCAAAAATATTGAGATCTGAGTTGTTCAGTATGTGTGACGTGAAGCAATGATGGGATATTATATTGGAGGATAAAAACAGGGATACCTAGAGGTGCAGGGATATGCAGAGGTGCAGGGATACATGGAGGTACAGGGATACATGGTGGTACAGTGATACACAGAGGTGCTGGGATACATGGTGGTATGGGGATACATGGGGTACAGGGATACACAGAGGTGCAGGGATACATGGGATACAGGGATAAACAGAGGCACAGGGATACACAGAGGTGCAGGGATACATGGAGGTGCAGGATACATGATATAGGGATACACAGAGATGCAGGGATACATGGAGGTGCAGGGATACATGAGGTGCAGGGATACATGGGGTACAGGGACACATGGAGGTGTAGGGATACACAGAGGTGCAGGGCTACACGGAGGTGCAGGGATACATGGAGGTGCAGGGATACATGGGGTACAGGGATACATGGAGGTATAGGGATACATGGGATATAGGAATACACAGAGGTGCAGGGATACACAGAGGTGCAGAGATACATGATATAGGGATACACAGAGATGCAGGGATACATGGAGGTGCAGGGATACATGGAGGTGCAGGGATACATGGAGGTGCATGGATACATGGGATACAGGGATACACAGAGGCGCAGGGATACACAGAGGTGCAGGGCTACATGGAGGTGCAGGGATACATGATATAGGAATACACAGAGATGCAGGGATACATGGAGGTGCAGGGATACATGGAGGTGCAGGGATACATGGAGGTGCATGGATACATGGGATACAGGGATACACAGAGGCGCAGGGATACACAGAGGTGCAGTGCTACATGGAGGTGCAGGGATACATGATATAGGAATACACAGAGATGCAGAGATACATGGAGGTGCAGGGATACATGGAGGTGCAGGGATTCATGGAGGTGCATGGATAAATGGGATACAGGGATACACAGAGGTGCAGGGATACACAGAGGTGCAGGGCTACATGGAGGTGCAGGGATACATGATATAGGAATACACAGAGATGCAGAGATACATGGAGGTGCAGGGATACATGGAGGTGCAGGGATACATGGAGGTGCATGGATACATGGGATACAGGGATACACAGAGGTGCAGGGATACACAGAGGTGCAGGGATACATGGAGGTGCAGGGATACATGATATAGGGATACACAGAGATGCAGAGATACATGGAGGTGCAGGGATACATGGAGGTGCAGGGATACATGGAGGTGCATGGATACATGGGATACAAGGATACACAGAGGTGCAGGGATACACAGAGGTGCAGGGATACATGGAGGTGCAGGGATACATGATATAGGGATACACAGAGATGCAGGGATACATGGAGGTGCAGGGATACATGGAGGTGTAGGGATACACAGAGGTGCAGGGCTACATGGAGGTGCAGGGATACATGGGGTACAGGGATACATGGAGGTGCAGGGATACATGGGGTACAGGGATACATGGAGGTGCAGGGATACATGAAAGTGACCTAACTGAATCGCTTCACCAGTCATAGCCTGGCACATCACTTCTCTGAAAAAACTGGTAAAAAGGAACATACGAGGCCTATACCAATTATTTATCGCCAAGAAGGCCTATAAGAATATCAAATATTGAAACAGATATTTAAAAAAATGTGAAGAAGAAGAGGCAGAATAATTTATCACTTGTTGAGAAGGAAATATTACAAGAGGGAATTAAGGGAGTTGAACCTGACGACTACAAGAGAGGAGGATGAGAGGGGAGACATGACAACGACATGTACGATACTAAGAAAGATTGAAAAGATTGGTATGAGGTTGATCAGAATATTTTTTGTGATACAAAGACCAGGTACAAGGGGACATACATGGACCAGGTACAAGGGGACATACATGGACCAGGTACAAGGGGACATACATGGACCAGGTACAAGGGGACATTGATGGACCAGGTACAAGGGGACATTGATGGACCAGGTACAAGGGGACATTGATGGACCAGGTACAAGGGGACATTGATGGACCAGGTACAAGGGGACATTGATGGACCAGGTACAAGGGGACATTGATGGACCAGGTACAAGGGGACATTGATGGACCAGGTACAAGGGGACATTGATGGACCAGGTACAAGGGGACATTGATGGACCAGGTACAAGGGGACATACATGGACCAGGTACAAGGGGACATTGATGGACCAGGTACAAAGGTACATTGATGGACCAGGTACAAGGGGACATTGATGGACCAGGTACAAAGGTACATTGATGGACCAGGTACAAGGGGACATACATGGACCAGGTACAAAGGTACATTGATGGACCAGGTACAAGGGGACATACATGGACCAGGTACAAGGGGACATTGATGGACCAGGTACAAGGGGATATTGATGGACCAGGTACAAGGGGACATTGATGGACCAGGTACAAGGGGACATTGATGGACCAGGTACAAGGGGACATTGATGGACCAGGTACAAGGGGACATTGATGGACCAGGTACAAGGGGACATTGATGGACCAGGTACAAGGGGACATTGATGGACCAGGTACAAGGGGACATTGATGGACCAGGTACAAGGGGACATTGATGGACCAGGTACAAGGGGACAGTGATGGACCAGGTACAAGGGGACATTGATGGACCAGGTACAAGGGGACATTGATGGACCAGGTACAAGGGGACATTGATGGACCAGGTACAAGGGGACATTGATGGACCAGCTACAAAGGTACATTGATGGACCAGGTACAAGGGGACATACATGGACCAGGTACAAGGGGACATTGATGGACCAGGTACAAGGGGACATTGATGGACAAGGTACAAAGGTACATTGATGGACCAGGTACAAGGGGACATACATGGACCAGGTACAAGGGGATATTGATGGACCAGGTACAAGGGGACATTGATGGACCAGGTACAAAGGTACATTGATGGACCAGGTACAAGGGGACATACATGGACCAGGTACAAGGGGACATTGATGGACCAGGTACAAGGGGACATTGATGGACCAGGTACAAAGGTACATTGATGGACCAGGTACAAGGGGACATACATGGACCAGGTACAAGGGGACATTGATGGACCAGGTACAAAGGTACATTGATGGACCAGGTACAAGGGGACATTGATGGACCAGGTACAAAGGTACATTGATGGACCAGGTACAAAGGGACATACATGGACCAGGTACAAGGGGACATTGATGGACCAGGTACAAGGGGACATTGACGGACCAGGTACAAGGGGACATTGATGGACAAGGTACAAAGGTACATTGATGGACCAGGTACAATGGGACATACATGGACCAGGTACAAGGGGACATTGATGGACCAGGTACAAGGGGACATTGATGGACCAGGTACAAGGGGACATTGATGGACCAGGTACAAGGGGACATTGATGGACCAGGTACAAGGGGACATTGATGGACCAGGTACAAGGGGACATTGATGGACCAGGTACAAGGGGACATTGATGGACCAGGTACAAGGGGACATTGATGGACCAGGAACAAGGGGACATTGATGGACCAGGTACAAGGGGACATTGATGGACCAGGTACAAGGGGACAGTGATGGACCAGGTACAAGGGGACATTGATGGAACAGGTACAAGGGGACATTGATGGACCAGGTACAAGGGGACATTGATGGACCAGGTACAAGGGGACATTGATGGACCAGGTACAAAGGTACATTGATGGACCAGGTACAAGGGGACATACATGGACCAGGTACAAGGGGACATTGATGGACCAGGTACAAGGGGAAATTGATGGACAAGGTACAAAGGTACATTGATGGACCAGGTACAAGGGGACATACATGGACCAGGTACAAGGGGATATTGATGGACCAGGTACAAGGGGACATTGATGGACCAGGTACAAGGGGACATTGATGGACCAGGTACAAGGGGACATTGATGGACCAGGTACAAGGGGACATTGATGGACCAGGTACAAGGGGACATACATGGACCAGGTACAAGGGGACATTGATGGACCAGGTACAAAGGTACATTGATGGACCAGGTACAAGGGGACATTGATGGACCAGGTACAAAGGTACATTGATGGACCAGGTACAAGACATTGATGGACCAGGTACAAAGGTACATTGATGGACCAGGTACAAGGGGACATTGATGGACCAGGTACAAAGGTACATTGATGGACCAGGTACAAGGGGACATTGATGGACCAGGTACAAAGGTACATTGATGGACCAGGTACAAGGGGACATACATGGACCAGGTACAAGGGGACATTGATGGACCAGGTACAAGGGGACATTGATGGACCAGGTACAAGGGGACATTGATGGACCAGGTACAAGGGGACATACATGGACCAGGTACAAAGGTACATTGATGGACCAGGTACAAGGGGACATTGATGGACCAGGTACAAAGGTACATTGATGGACCAGGTACAAGGGGACATACATGGACCAGGTACATTGATGGAAGGTACAAAGGTACATTGATGGACCAGGTACAAGGGGACATTGATGGACCAGGTACAAAGGTACATTGATGGACCAGGTACAAGGGGACATACATGGACCAGGTACAAGGGGACATTGATGGACCAGGTACAAGGGGACATTGATGGACCAGGTACAAGGGGACATTGATGGACCAGGTACAAAGGTACATTGATGGACCAGGTACAAGGGGACATACATGGACCAGGTACAAGGGGACATTGATGGACCAGGTACAAGGGGACATTGATGGACCAGGTACAAGGGGACATTGATGGACAAGGTACAAAGGTACATTGATGGACCAGGTACAAGGGGACATACATGGACCAGGTACAAGGGGACATTGATGGACCAGGTACAAGGGGACATTGATGGACCAGGTACAAGGGGACATTGATGGACCAGGTACAAGGGGACATTGATGGACCAGGTACAAGGGGACATTGATGGACCAGGTACAAGGGGACATTGATGGACCAGGTACAAGGGGACATTGATGGACCAGGTACAGGTACAAGGGGACATTGATGGACCAGGTACAAGGGGACATTGATGGACCAGGTACAAGGGGACATTGATGGACCAGGTACATTGATGGACCACGTACAATGTGACATTGATGGACCAGGTACAAGGGGACATTGATGGACCAGGTACAAAGGTACATTGATGGACCCATGGACCAGGTACAAGGGGAATTGATGGACAAGGGGACATTGATGGACCAGGTACAAGGGGACATTGATGGACCAGGTACAAGGGGACATTGATGGACCAGGTACAAGGGGACATTGATGGACCAGGTACAAGGGGACATTGATGGACCAGGTACAAGGGGACATTGATGGACCAGGTACAAGGGGACATACATGGACCAGGTACAAGGGGACATTGATGGACCAGGTACAAAGGTACATTGATGGACCAGGTACAAGGGGACATACATGGACCAGGTACAAGGGGACATTGATGGACCAGGTACAAGGGGACATTGATGGACCAGGTACAAAGGTACATTGATGGACAAGGTACAAGGGGACATTGATGGACCAGGTCCAAAGGTACATGGACCAGGTACAAGGGGATGGACCAGGTACAAGGGGACATTGATGGACCAGGTACAAGGGGACATTGATGGACCAGGTACAAGGGGATGGACCAGGTACAAGGGGACATTGATGGACAAGGTACAAAGGTACATTGATGGACCAGGTACAAGGGGACATACATGGACCAGGTACAAAGGTACATTGATGGACCAGGTACAAGGGGACATTGATGGACCAGGTACAAGGGGACATTGATGGACCAGGTACAAGGGGACATTGATGGACCAGGTACAAGGGGACATTGATGGACCAGGTACAAGGGGACATTGATGGACCAGGTACAAGGGGACATTGATGGACCAGGTACAAGGGGACATTGATGGACCAGGTACAAGGGGACATTGATGGACCAGGTACAAGGGGACATTGATGGACCAGGTACAAGGGGACATTGATGGACCAGGTACATTGATGGGGAGGTACATTGATGGACCAGGTACAAGGGGACATTGATGGACCAGGTACAAGGGGACATTGATGGACATTGATGGACCAGGTACAAGGGGACATTGATGGACCAGGTACAAGGGGACATTGATGGACCAGGTACAAGGGGACATTGATGGACCAGGTACAAGGGGACATTGATGGACCAGGTACAAGGGGACATTGATGGACCAGGTACAAGGGGACATTGATGGACCAGGTACAAAGGTACATTGATGGACCAGGTACAAGGGGACATACATGGACCAGGTACATTGATGGACCAGGTACAAGGGGACATTGATGGACCAGGTACAAAGGTACATTGATGGACCAGGTACAAGGGGACATTGATGGACCAGGTACAAGGGGACATTGATGGACCAGGTACAAGGGGACATTGATGGACCAGGTACAAGGGGACAAGGTACAAAGGTACATTGATGGACCAGGTACAAGGGGACATACATGGACCAGGTACAAGGGGATATTGATGGACCAGGTACAAGGGGACATTGATGGACCAGGTACAAAGGTACATTGATGGACCAGGTACAAGGGGACATTGATGGACCAGGTACAAGGGGACATTGATGGACCAGGTACAAAGGTACATTGATGGACCAGGTACAAGGGGACATTGATGGACCAGGTACAAGGGGACATTGATGGACCAGGTACAAGGGGACATTGATGGACCAGGTACAAGGGGACATTGATGGACCAGGTACAAGGGGACATTGATGGACCAGGTACAAGGGGACATTGATGGACCAGGTACAAGGGGACATTGATGGACAAGGTACAATGGTACATTGATGGACCAGGTACAAGGGGACATTGATGGACCAGGTACAAGGGGACATTGATGGACCAGGTACAAGGGGACATTGATGGACCAGGTACAATTGGGGTACATTGATGGACCAGGGACAAGGGGACATTGATGGACCAGGTACAAGGGGACATTGATGGACCAGGTACAAGGGGACATTGATGGACCAGGTACAAGGGGACATTGATGGACCAGGTACAAGGGGACATTGATGGACCAGGTACAAAGGTACATTGATGGACCAGGTACAAGGGGACATTGATGGACCAGGTACAAGGGGACATTGATGGACCAGGTACAAGGGGACATTGATGGACCAGGTACAAGGGGACATTGATGGACCAGGTACAAGGGGACATTGATGGACCAGGTACAAGGGGACATTGATGGACCAGGTACAAGGGGACATTGATGGACCAGGTACAAGGGGACATTGATGGACCAGGTACAAGGGGACATTGATGGACCAGGTACAAGGGGACATTGATGGACCAGGTACAAGGGGACATTGATGGACCAGGTACAAGGGGACATTGATGGACCAGGTACAAGGGGACATTGATGGACCAGGTACAAGGGGACATTGATGGACCAGGTACAAGGGGACATTGATGGACCAGGTACAAGGGGACATTGATGGACCAGGTACAAGGGGACATTGATGGACCAGGTACAAGGGGACATTGATGGACCAGGTACAAGGGGACATTGATGGACCAGGTACAAGGGGACATTGATGGACCAGGTACAAGGGGACATTGATGGACCAGGTACAAGGGGACATTGATGGACCAGGTACAAGGGGACATACATGGACCAGGTACAAGGGGACATTGATGGACCAGGTACAAGGGGACATTGATGGACCAGGTACAAGGGGACATTGATGGACCAGGTACAAGGGGACATTGATGGACCAGGTACAAGGGGACATTGATGGACCAGGTACAAGGGGACATTGATGGACCAGGTACAAGGGGACATTGATGGACCAGGTACAAGGGGACATTGATGGACCAGGTACAAGGGGACATTGATGGACCAGGTACAAGGTACATTGATGGACATTGATGGACCAGGTACAAGGGGACATTGATGGACCAGGTACAAGGGGACATTGATGGACCAGGTACAAGGGGACATTGATGGAAAGGACATTGATGGACCAGGTACAAGGGGACATTGATGGACCAGGTACAAGGGGACATTGATGGACCAGGTACAAGGGGACATTGATGGACCAGGTACAAGGGGACATTGATGGACCAGGTACAAGGGGACATTGATGGACCAGGTACAAGGGGACATACATGGACCAGGTACAAGGGGACATTGATGGACCAGGTACAAGGGGACATTGATGGACCAGGTACAAGGGGACATTGATGGACCAGGTACAAGGGGACATTGATGGACCAGGTACAAGGGGACATTGATGGACCAGGTACAAGGGGACATTGATGGACCAGGTACAAGGGGACATTGATGGACCAGGTACAAGGGGACATTGATGGACCAGGTACAAGGGGACATTGATGGACCAGGTACAAGGGGACATTCATGGACATACAAGGGGACATTGATGGACCAGGTACAAGGGGTACATTGATGGACCAGGTACAAGGGGACATTGATGGACCAGGTACAAAGGTACATTGATGGACCAGGTACAAGGGGACAGGTAAGGGGACATACATGAACCAGGTACAAGGGGTACATTGATGGACCAGGTACAGGGGTACAAAGGTGCATTGATGGACCAGGTACATTGATGGACCAGGTACAAAGGTACATTGATGGACCAGGTACAAGGGGACATACATGGACCAGGTACAAGGGGACATTGATGGACCAGGTACAAGGGGACATTGATGGACCAGGTACATTGATGGGGTACAAAGGTACATTGATGGACCAGGTACAAGGGGACATACATGGACCAGGTACAAGGGGACATTGATGGACCAGGTACAAAGGTACATTGATGGACCAGGTACAAGGGGACATACATGGACCAGGTACATTGATGGACCAGGTACAAAGGTGCATTGAGGGGACATTGATGGACCAGGTACAAAGGTACATTGATGGACCAGGTACAAGGGGACATACATGGACCAGGTACAAGGGGACATTGATGGACCAGGTACAAGGGGACATTGATGGACCAGGTACAAGGGTACATTGATGGACCAGGTACAAGGGGACATACATGGACCAGGTACAAGGGGACATACATGGACCAGGTACAAGGGGACATTGATGGACCAGGTACATTGATGGACCAGGTACAAGGGGACATTGATGGACCAGGTACAAGGGGACATTGATGGACCAGGTACAAGGGGACATTGATGGACAGGGGGTGGACAAGGGGTACATTGATGGACCAGGTACAAGGGGACATTCATGGACCAGGTACAAGGGGATATTGATGGACCAGGTACAAGGGGACATTGATGGACCAGGTACAAAGGTACATTGATGGACCAGGTACAAGGGGACATTGATGGACCAGGTACAAGGGGACATTGATGGACCAGGTACAAGGGGACATTGATGGACCAGGTACAAGGGGACATTGATGGACCAGGTACAAGGGGACAGTGATGGACCAGGTACAAGGGGACATTGATGGACCAGGTACAAGGGGACATTCATGGATCAGGTACAAGGGGACATTGATGGACCAGGTACAAGGGGACATTGATGGACCAGGTACAAAGGTACATTGATGGACCAGGTACAAGGGGACATACATGGACCAGGTACAAGGGGACATTGATGGACCAGGTACAAGGGGACATTGATGGACAAGGTACAAAGGTACATTGATGGACCAGGTACAAGGGGACATACATGGACCAGGTACAAGGGGATATTGATGGACCAGGTACAAGGGGACATTGATGGACCAGGTACAAAGGTACATTGATGGACCAGGTACAAGGGGACATACATGGACCAGGTACAAGGGGACATTGATGGACCAGGTACAAGGGGACATTGATGGACCAGGTACAAAGGTACATTGATGGACCAGGTACAAGGGGACATACATGGACCAGGTACAAGGGGACATTGATGGACCAGGTACAAAGGTACATTGATGGACCAGGTACAAGGGGACATTGATGCACCAGGTACAAAGGTACATAGATGGACCAGGTACAAGGGGACATACATGGACCAGGTACAAGGGGACATTGATGGACCAGGTACAAGGGGACATTGATGGACCAGGTACAAGGGGACATTGATGGACAAGGTACAAAGGTACATTGATGGACCAGGTACAATGGGACATACATGGACCAGGTACAAGGGGACATTGATGGACCAGGTACAAGGGGACATTGATGGACCAGGTACAAGGGGACATTGATGGACCAGGTACAAGGGGACATTGATGGACCAGGTACAAGGGGACATTGATGGACCAGGTACAAGGGGACATTGATGGACCAGGTACAAGGGGACATTGATGGACCAGGTACAAGGGGACATTGATGGACCAGGTACAAGGGGACATTGATGGACCAGGTACAAGGGGACATTGATGGACCAGGTACAAGGGGACAGTGATGGACCAGGTACAAGGGGACATTGATGGACCAGGTACAAGGGGACATTGATGGACCAGGTACAAGGGGACATTGATGGACCAGGTACAAGGAGACATTGATGGACCAGGTGCAAAGGTACATTGATGGACCAGGTACAAGGGGACATACATGGACCAGGTACAAGGGGACATTGATGGACCAGGTACAAGGGGACATTGATGGACAAGGTACAAAGGTACATTGATGGACCAGGTACAAGGGGACATACATGGACCAGGTACAAGGGGATATTGATGGACCAGGTACAAGGGGACATTGATGGACCAGGTACAAAGGTACATTGATGGACCAGGTACAAGGGGACATACATGGACCAGGTACAAGGGGACATTGATGGACCAGGTACAAAGGTACATTGATGGACCAGGTACAAGGGGACATACATGGACCAGGTATAAAGGGACATTGATGGACAAGGTACAAAGGTACATTGATGGACCAGGTACAAGGGGACATACATGGACCAGGTACAAGGGGACATAAATGGACCAAGTACAAGGGTACATTGATGGAGCAGGTACAAAGGTACATTGATGGACCAGGAACAAGGGTACATTGATGGACCAGGTATAAGGGGACATACATGGACCAGGTACAAGGGTACATTGATGGACCAGGTACAAGAGGACATTGATGGACCAGGTACAAGGGTACATTGATGGACCAGGTACAAGGGTACATTGATGGACCAGGTACAAGGGAACATTGATGGACCAGGTACAATGGTACATCGATGGACCAGGTACAAAGGTACATTGATGGACCAGGTACAAGGGGACATACATGGACCAGGTACAAGGGTACATTGATGGACCAGGTACAAGGGTACATTGATGGACCAGGTACAAGGGTACATTGATGGACCAGGTACAAGGGTACATTGATGGACCAGGTACAAGGGTACATTGATAGACCAGGTACAAGGGTACACTGATGGACCAAGTACAAGGGTACATTGATGGGCCAGGTACAAAGGTACATTGATGGACCAGGTACAAGGGTACTTTGATGGACCAGGTACAAAGGTACATTGATGGACCAGGTACAAGGGGACATACATGGACCAGGTACAACGGGACATACATGGATCAGGTACAAGGGGACATTGATGGACCAGGTACAAAGGTACATTGATGGACCAGGTACAAGGGGACATTGATGGACCAGGTACAAAGGTACATTGATGGACCAGGTACAAGGGGACATACATGGACCAGGTACAAGGGAACATTGATGGACCAGGTACAAGGAGACATACATGGACCAGGTACAAGGGGACATTGTTGGACCAGGTACAAGGGGACATATATGGACCAGGTACAAGGGGACATACATGGACCAGGTACAAGGGGACATTGATGGACCAGGTACAAGGGTACATTGATGGACCAGGTACAAGGGGACATACATGGACCAGGTACAATGGGACATACATGGACCAGGTACAAGGGGACATACATGGACCAGGTACACCGGGACATACATGGACCAGGCATAAGTTGACATACATAGACTAGGTACAAGGGGACATACATAGATCAGGTACAAGGGGACATTGATGGACCAGGTACACCGGGACATACATGGACCAGGTACAAGGGGACATTGATGGACCAGCTACAAGGGGACATACATGGACCAGGTACAAGGGGACATACATGGACCAGGTACAAGGGGACATACATGGACCAGACACTAGGGGACATACATGGACCAGGTACAAGGGGACATACATGGACCAGGTACAAGGGGACATACATGGACCAGGTACAAGGGGACATACATGGACCAGGTACAAGGGGACATACATGGACCAGGTACAAGGGGACATACATAGACCAGGTACAAGGGGACATACATGGACCAGGTACAAGGGGACATACATGGACCAGGTACAAGGGGACATACATGGACCAGGTACAAGGGGACATACATGGACCAGGTACAAGGGGACATACATGGACCAGGTACAAGGGGACATACATGGACCAGGTATAAGGGGACATACATGGACCAGGTACTAGGGGACATACATGGACCAGGTACAAGGGGACATACATGGACCAGGTACAAGGGGTCATACATGGACCAGGTACAAGGGGACATACATGGACCAGGTACTAGGGGACATACATGGACCAGGTACTAGGGGACATACATGGACCAGGTACTAGGGGACATACATGGACCAGGTACAAGGGGACATACATGGACCAGGTACTAGGGGACATACATGGACCAGGTACAAGGGGACATACATGGACCAGGTACAAGGGGACATACATGGACCAGGTACTAGGGGACATACATGGACCAGGCACTAGGGGACATACATGGACCAGGTACTATGGGTCATACATGGACCAGGTACAAGGGGACATACATGGACCAGGTACAAGGGGACATACATGGACCAGGTACAAGGGGACATACATGGACCAGGTACTAGGGGACATACATGGACCAGGTTCAAGGGGACATACATGGACCAGGTACGAGGGGACATACATGAACCAGGTACTAGGGGACATACATGGACCAGGTACTAGGGGACATACATGGACCAGGTACTAGGGGACATACATGGACCAGGTTCAAGGGGACATACATGGACCAGGTACAAGGGGACATATATGGACCAGGTACTAGGGGACATACATGGACCAGGTACAAGGGGACATACATGGACCAGGTACAAGGGGACATACATAGACCAGGTACAAGGGGACATACATGGACCAGGTACAAGGGGACATACATGGACCAGGTACAAGGGGACATACATGGACCAGGTACTAGGGGACATACATGGACCAGGTACAAGGGGACATACATGGACCAGGTACAAGGGGACATTCATGGACCAGGTACTAGGGGACATACATGGACCAGGTACAAGGGGACATACATGGACCAGGTACAAGGGGACATACATGGACCAGGTACTAGGGGACATACATGGACCAGGTACTAGGGGACATACATGGACCAGGTACAAGGGGACATACATGGACCAGGTACTAGGGGACATACATGGACCAGGTACTAGGGGACATACATGGACCAGGTACTAGGGGACATACATGGACCAGGTACAAGGGGACATACATGGACCAGGTACTAGGGGACATACATGGACCAGGTACTAGGGGTCACAGAGGGAAGTTAAGAGCCCAAATGACTAAGAATTTTTTGCAAATTACTCTAACATTCTAAGGTATGAATGTGGAATGAAGAGAATGTTGAAAGGTGAAACTAAATAGGTGAGCCCGTGGCCTGGTGGCTAAAGTTTTCGCTTCACACGTTGAGTGTTCGGGTTCGATTCCTGGCGAGGGTAGAAACATTGAGCGTGTTTCCTTACACCGGTTGTCTATGTTAACCCACCAGTAAAACGGGTACCTGGGTGTTAGTGGACTTGTGTGGGTCACATCCTGGGTGTTAGTGGACTGGTGTGGGTCACATCCTGGGTGTTAGTGGACTGGTGTGGGTCACATCCTGGGTGTTAGTGGACTGGTGTGGGTCACATCCTGGGTGTTAGTGGACTTGTGTGGGTCACATCCTGGGTGTTAGTGGACTTGTGTGGGTCACATCCTGGGTGTTAGTGGACTGGTGTGGGTCACATTCTGGGTGTTAGTGGACTGGTGTGGGTCACATCCTGGGTGTTAGTGGACTGGTGTGGGTCGCATCCTGGGTGTTAGTTGACTGGTGTGGGTCGCATCCTGGGTGTTAGTGGACTGGTGTGGGTCACAACCTGGGTGTTAGTGGCTGGTGTGGGTCACATCCTGGGTGTTAGTGGACTGGTGTGGGTGGCATCCTGGGTGTTAGTGGACTGGTGTGGGTCACATCCTGGGTGTTAGTGGACTGGTGTGGGTCACATCCTGGGTGTTAGTGGACTGGTGTGGGTCACATCCTGGGTGTTAGTGGACCGGTGTGTGTCACATCCTGGGTGTTAGTGGACTGGTGTGGGTCACATCCTGGCTGTTAGTGGACTGGTGTGGGTCACATCCTGGGTGTTAGAGGACCGGTGTGGGTCACATCCTGGGTGTTAGTGGACTTGTGTGGGTCACATCCTGGGTGTTAGTGGACTGGTGTGGGTCACATTCTGGGTGTTAGTGGACTGGTGTGGGTCACATCCTGGGTGTTAGTGGACTGGTGTGGGTCGCATCCTGGGTGTTAGTTGACTGGTGTGGGTCGCATCCTGGGTGTTAGTGGACTGGTGTGGGTCACAACCTGGGTGTTAGTGACTGGTGTGGGTCACATCCTGGGTGTTTAGTGGGACTGTTAGTGACTGGTGTGGGTCACATCCTGGGTGTTAGTGGGACTGTTAGTGGACCGGTGTGGTCACATCCTGGGTGTTTAGTGGGACTGGTGTGGGTCACATCCTGGGTGTTAGTGGACTGGTGTGGGTCACATCCTGGGGTGTTACCGGTGTGGGACCTGGGTGTTAGTGTGTGGGTCACATCCTGGGTGTTAGTGGACTGGTGTGGGTCACATACCTGGGCTGGGTGTTAGTGGACTGGACTTGTGTGGGTCACATCCTGGGTGTTAGTGGACTGGTGTGGGATCCTGGATGTTAGTGGACTGGTGTGGGTCACATCCTGGGTGTTAGTGGACTGGTGTGGGTCACATCCTGTGGTGTTAGTGTTATCCTGGCTGTTAGTGGACTGGTGTGGGTCACATCCTGGGTGTTAGTGGACCGGTGTGGGTCACATCCTGGGTGTTAGTGGACTGGTGTGGGTCACATCCTGGGTGTTAGTTTACCGGTGTGGGTCACATCCTGGGTGTTAGTGGACCGGTGTGGGTCACATCCTGGGTGTTAGTGGACTTGTGTGGGTCACATCCTGGGTGTTAGTGGACTGGTGTGGGTCCCATCCTGGATGTTAGTGGACTGGTGTGGGTCACATCCTGGGTGTTAGTGGACTGGTGTGGGTCACATCCTGGGTGTTAGTGGACTGGTGTGGGTCACATCCTGGGTGTTAGTGGACTGGTGTGGGTCCCATCCTGGATGTTAGTGGACTGGTGTGGGTCACATCCTGGGTGTTAGTGGACTGGTGTGGGTCACATCCTGGGTGTTAGTGGACTGGTGTGGGTCCCATCCTGGATGTTAGTGGACTGGTGTGGGTCACATCCTGGGTGTTAGTGGACTGGTGTGGGTCACATCCTGGGGACAAAACTCACCTAATTTGCGGGAAATGCTCAGCATAACAAGGGACTTTCTATATAGTAGTAAGCCATTGATGTCAGCTATGGTCTGTATAAGTTGTATCATGCACGTGTAGAAATTAAATTATTATTATATACACAGTTTTAGGAGTAGGTATGACATGGCTCAAGACGCCAGTAAAACTAGTGGATGAACTTAAGAGGTGGGGGTCAGGAGCCAGAACTCGACCCTTACTAAGTATACATCGGCAGACATAGGAGGGGGCGGACTGGTTAGAAGTGAGAGTGTGCAGAACAAGAGGATAGTATAAAGAGGTGAAGGAGGGGGAGCAAGGGGTGAGGGAGATGGGGGAAGTGAGGGAGAAGCGGGGTAAGGGAGGTAAGGGGGGTGAGGGGCGGAAAACCATAAGGACAGTATCGGAATTTCAACCAGATCAATACAAGCTACAATCAACATACTTTTTTTCTTTACTTACACGCTTGCCTCTGTTCCTCTGATTCTTATTATACGTTATCATTCCTGCGGCCCTTTAAGACTGATGGTAGATGATGATCCGGGAATAATTGCCTTTAGGTCTTATTAACTCAGGAAACCTGTCAGTTTGGTCTTCTGTTAGTGTCCCTAGGTCCTCTTCTCCAGGATGCCACCCACAACAGTCACCTAACACCCAGGTACCTATTTACTGCTAGGTGAACAGTGACAGCAGGTGTAAGGTGACTTGCCAATACGTCTCACCCTGCCCAGGGATCAAACCTACGTCATTTTGATTGTCAGTAAAGGAGCTCACAGAAGCTCTTATGGTTAAGACAGAGCTTACTTAACAATCTTCAATTGGTATAACGTTTCGCTCTGTGTGGAGCTTTATCAAGTCATCACTGGGAGTGCGTAATCTTATATGTTTCACTCTCTGTAGAGCTGTATCTTGTCACGTTTTACTCTTTGTAGCAAATAGGTACCTGGGTGTTAGTTGAGTGTTGTGGGTGGCATCCTGGGCAGGGTGAGACGTATGGGCAAGTCACCTTACACCTGCTGCCACTGTTCACCTAGCAGTAAATAGGTACTTGGATGTTAGTTGAGTGTTGTGGGTGGCATCCTGGGCAGGGTGAGACGTATGTGCAAGTCACCTTACACCTGCTGCCACTGTTCACCTAGCAGTAAATAGGTACTTGGATGTTAGTTGAGTGTTGTGGGTGGCATCCTGGGCAGGGTGAGACGTATGTGCAAGTCACCTTACACCTGCTGCCACTGTTCACCTAGCAGTAAATAGGTACTTGGATGTTAGTTGAGTGTTGTGGGTGGCATCCTGGGGAAGAGGACCTAAGAACCACAACGGAAATAAACCACACTGCTTGGCTTTCTTTCTCGTTTATTAACCATTCCAGGTTTATATTTTTAAGTATATCTTTATCATCATCATGATCATCATCATGATCATCATCATGATCATGATCATGATGATCATCATCATGATCATCATCATCATCTCCTTCTTCCTTCACTGCGACACTTTAAATGGGAAAAACTGTTTAGTTTAGTCTACCGTCGAATTTGATTTCCGTTTTCTATGTGTTGGGTCGATAGGAATGGTGCAGCAGTGTTCAGATGATACTGTTTTACGTATTGATTTTTCCTGCGCTAGCCTTTCAAGCAAGAGTTAGGACACCTCTTTCCTCATTTTTCAACCTGGCACTCGCATATCCATTGAAATTTTCCCAAATTTCCCGCTTTAGAAAGTTTGGCAATTCTCTGCCGGAGTATCGATGGGAATTTTTTTAAGGGGGAACTAAAGTATTTTAGCTGTGGATCATCTTAGGTGTCAGAAGAGAGTTGTAGAGACGCACCTTCTCTCTCTAACACAAAGAGCTTCCGCCAAGATCGCTTCCTTCCATTAACATTAGAGCTCACTTCTTGATAAAAGTAGTTACGGGCTCTATTTCCCTTTATTTATGCAATTCTAAGCGATGTTGCTGGCGTCTCAGGATTAAGTTCCGTTCAGAAATGTTTCTTGACACTGTGTTGGGTGTCCAGAGGCGAGTTTCTCCTTAAAAGCTAACAAAGAGAACTGGGGAATTGTGGGTGGCATTATGGGCAGGGTGAGACGTATGGGCAAGTCACCTTACACCTGCTGTCACTGTTCACCTAGCAGTAAATAGGTACCTGGGTGTTAGTTGAGTGTTGAGGGTGGCATCCTGGGCAGGGTGAGACGTATGAGCAAGTCACCTTACACCTGCTGCCACTGTTCACCTAGCAGTAAATAGGTACCTGGGTGTTAGTTGAGTGTTGTGGGTGGCATCCTGGGCAGGGTGAGACGTATGGGCAAGTCACATTACACCTGCTGTCACTGTTCACCTAGCAGTAAATAGGTACCTGGGTGTTAGTTGAGTGTTGTGGGTGGCATCCTGGGCAGGCGTGAATACCCCAGAGTACCCCAGAGTACCCCAATACCCTCGTACCCCATCTCCAGGGTTAGACCCTCAACACAAGCGCTCAAGGGAGGACCAAGAATTCGTACCCAGCGCTGCCGTGCCTGTCGCTTAGGTCGATTTTCCTTCTCGTAACAAGCAGATTTTAAACCTTAAGATCTCTCCTGTGGTGCTGGCTGCTGAGGCAATCGCTAAGGTCGAGTTTCCCTAGCATATCCAGCAGGTTTTGAGCCTTACAGGAATTTCTCTTAAAGTTCCCTTTCTATGGCACTTTCTAACTTACGTATTAGATGGATAACTTAGGATAACTTAGGATAAGCTAGGATATCTTTGAACTTAGGATAACTTAGTATAACTTTGGATAAATTAAGATAACTTAAGATAACTGGTTAACTTAGGAAATCTTTAGATAGCTTAGAATAACTTAAAAGTTACTATGAATAACTTAGGATAACCCAGAATAACTCAGGTGTAGCCCAGGGTAGCCAATGATAATCCAGGATACCCAGGGTACCCAATGATAATCCAGGATGCCCCAGGGTAGCCAATGATAATCCAGGTTACCCCAGGGTAGCCAATGATAATCCAGGATGCCCCAGGGTAGCCAATGATAATCCAGGATACCCCAGAGTAGCCAATGATAATCCAGGATTCCCCAGGGTAGCCAATGATAATCCAGGTTACCCCAGGGTAGCCAAAGATAATCCAGGTTACCCCAGGGTAGCCAATGATAATCCAGGATTCCCCAGGGTAGCCAATGATAATCCAGGATACCCCAGGGTAGCCAATAATAATCCAGGATACCCCAGGGTAGCCAATGATAATCCAGGATGCCCCAGGGTAGCCAATGATAATCCAGGATACCCCAGGGTAGCCAATATTAATCCAGAATTCCCCAGGGTAGCCAATGATAATCCAGGATACCCAGGGTACCCAATGATAATCCAGGATGCCCCAGGGTAGCCAATGATAATCCAGGATGCCCCAGGGTAGCCAATGATAATCCAGGATTCCCCAGGGTAGCCAATGATAATCCAGGATACCCCAGGGTAGCCAATGATAATCCAGGATTCCCCAGGGTAGCCAATGATAATCCAGGTTACCCCAGGGTAGCAAATGATAATCCAGGTTACCCCAGGGTAGCCAATGATAATCCAGGATTCCCCAGGGTAGCCAATGATCATCCAGGATATCCCAGGGTAGCCAATGGTAATCCAGGATTCCCCAGGGTAGCCAATGATAATCCAGGTTACCCCAGGGTAGCCAATGATAATCCAGGTTACCCCAGGGTAGCCAATGATAATCCAGGATTCCCCAGGGTAGCCAATGATAATCCAGGTTACCCCAGGGTAGCTAATGATAATCCAGGTTACCCCAGGGTAGCCAATGATAATCCAGGATTCCCCAGGGTAGCCAATGATAATCCAGGATACCCCAGGGTAGCCAATAATAATCCAGGATACCCCAGGGAAGCCAATGATAATCCAGGATGTCCCAGGGTAGCCAATGATAATCCAGGATACCCCAGGGTAGCCAATGATAATCCAGTATTCCCCAGGGTAGCCAATGATAATCCAGGATACCCAGGGTACCCAATGATAATCCAGGATGCCCCAGGGTAGCCAATGATAATCCAGGTTACCCCAGGGTAGCCAATGATAATCCAGGATTCCCCAGGGTAGCCAATGATAATCCAGGATACCCCAGGGTAGCCAATGATAATCCAGGATACCCCAGGGTAGCCAATGATAATCCAGGATGCCCCAGGGTAGCCAATGATAATTCAGGATACCCCAGGGTAGCCAATGATAATCCAGGATTCCCCAGGGTAGCCAATGATAATCCAGGATGCCTAAGGGTAGCCAATGATAATCCAGGATACCCCAGGGTAGCCAATGATAATCCAGGATTCCCCAGGGTAGCCAATGATAATCCAGGATATCCCAGGGTAGCCAATGATAATCCAGGATTCCCCAGGGTAGCCAATGATAATCCAGGATGCCCCAGGGTAGCCAATGATAATCCAGGATACCCCAGGGTAGCCAATGATAATCCAGGATTCCCCAGGGTAGCCAATGATAATCCAGGATACCCCAGGGTAGCCAATGATAATCCAGGATACCCCAAGGTAGCCATTGATAATCCAGGATAACTCAGGATAACCTAGGATAACTCAGAATAACTCAGGATAACCAAGGATAACCCAAGATAACAAGGATAACCTAAGATAACCCAGGATAATCCAAGATAACCCAAGATAACCCAAGATAACTCAGGATAATCCAGGATAACCCAAGATAACCCAAGATAACTCAGGATAACCTAGGATAACCCAAGATAACCCAGGATAACCCAGGATAACCCAAGATAACCCAGGATAATCCAAGATAACTCAAGATAACCCAAGATTACCCAGGATAACCCAGGATAACCCAGGCTAACCCAGGATAACCCATGATAGCCCAAGATAACCCAAGATAACCCAAGATAACCCTGGATAACCCAGGATAAGCCAAGATAACCCAGGATAACCCAGGATAACCCAGGATAAGCCAAGATAACCCAGGATAACCCAAGATAGCCCAGGATAACCCAGGATAACCCAAGATAACCCAAGATTACCCAGGATAACCAAGGATAACCCAGGATTACCCAAGATAACCCAAGATAACCCAAGATAACCCAGGATAACCCAGGATAACCCAGGATAATCCATAATAAGCCAAGATAACCCAGGAAAACCCAGGATAACCCAGGATAACCCAAGATAGCCCAAGATAAACCAGGATAACCCAAAATAACCAAGGATAAGCCAAGATAACCCAGGATGCCCCAAGATAGCCCAGGATAACCCAGGATAACCCAAGATAACCCAGGATAACCCAAGATAACCCAAGATTACCCAGGATAACCCAAGATAATCCAAGATAACCCAGGATAAGCCAATATAACCCAGGATAACCCAGGATAAGCCAAGATAACCCAAGATAACCCAAGATAACCCAGGATAACCAAGGATAAGCCTAAATAACCCAGGATAACCCAGGATAAGCCAAGATAAATCAAAATAACCAAAGATAACCCAGGATAACCTAGGATAAGCCAAGATAACCCAGGATAACCCAGGATAACCCAGGATAAGCCAAGATAACCCAAGA
>NC_091383.1:2895734-2900734 GCF_038502225.1 Cherax quadricarinatus
TTGAAGACAGCAAGTGGTCTTGAAGACAGCAAGGGTCTTGAAGACAGCAAGTGGTCTTGAAGACAGCTAGGGGTCTTGAAGACAGCAAGGGGTCTTGAAGACAGCAAGGGGTCTTGAAGACAGCAAGGGGTCTTGAAGACAGTAAGTGGTCTTGAAGACAGCAAGTGGTCTTGAAGACAGCAAGGGGTCTTGAAGACAGCAAGTGGTCTTGAAGACAGCAAGGGGTCTTGAAGACAGCAAGTCTTGAAGGCATCTTGAAGACAGCAAGTGGTCTTGAAGACAGCAAGTGGTCTTGAAGACAAGTGGTCAAGGGTCTTGAAGACAGCAAGGGGTCTTGAAGACAGCTAGGGGTCTTGAAGACAGCAAGGGGTCTTGAAGACAAGTGGTCTTGAAGACAACAAGTGGTCTTGAAGACAGCAAGGGGTTTTGAAGACAGCAAGTGGTCTTGAAGACAGACAGCAAGGGGTCTTGAAGACAGCAAGGGGTCTTGAAGACAGCAAGGGGTCTTGAAGACAGCAAGTGGTCTTGAAGACAGCTAGGGGTCTTGAAGACAGCAAGCTGAAGACAGCAAGGGGTCTTGAAGACAGTCTTGAAGACAGCTAGGGGTCTTGAAGGCTTGAAGACAGCAAGTGGTCTTGAAGACAGCAAGGGGTCTTGAAGACAGCCTAGGGGTCTTGAAGACAGCAAGTGGTCTTGAAGACAGTCTTGAAGACAGCAAGGGGTCTTGAAGACAGTAAGTGGTCTTGAAGACAGCAAGTGGTCTTGAAGACAGCAAGGGGTCTTGAAGACAGCAAGGGGTCTTGAAGACAGGTCTTGAAGACAGCAAGGGGTCTTGAAGACAGCAAGGGGTCTTGAAGACAGCTAGGGGTCTTGAAGACAGCAAGGGGTCTTGAAGACAGCTAGGGGTCTTGAAGACAGCAAGTGGTCTTGAAGACAGCTAGGGGTCTTGAAGACAGTAAGTGGTCTTGAAGACAGCAAGGGGTCTTGAAGACAGCAAGGGGTCTTGAAGACAGCAAGTGGTCTTGAAGACAGCAAGGGGTCTTGAAGACAGCAAGTGGTCTTGAAGACAGCTAGGGGTCTTGAAGACAGCAAGGGGTCTTGAAGACAGCAAGGGGTCTTGAAGACAGCAAGGGGTCTTGAAGACAGCTAGGGGGTCTTGAAGACAACAAGGAGTCTTGAAGACAGCTAGGGGTCTTGAAGACAGCAAGGGGTCTTGAAGACAGCAAGTGGTCTTGAAGACAGCAAGGGGTCTTGTAGACAGCAAGTGGTCTTGAAGACAGCTAGGGGTCTTGAAGACAGCAAGTGGTCTTGAAGACAGCAAGGGGTCTTGAAGACAGCAAGGGGTCTTGAAGACAGCAAGTGGTCTTGAAGACAGCAAGGGGTCTTGAAGACAGCAAGGGGTCTTGAAGACAGCAAGGGGTCTTGAAGACAGGTAGGGGTCTTGAAGACAGCAAGGGGTCTTGAAGACAGCAAGGGGTCTTGAAGACAGCTAGGGGTCTTGAAGACAGCAAGGGGTCTTGAAGACAGCTAGGGGTCTTGAAGACAGCAAGTGGTCTTGAAGACAGCTAGGGGTCTTGAAGACAGTAAGTGGTCTTGAAGACAGCAAGGGGTCTTGAAGACAGCAAGGGGTCTTGAAGACAGCAAGTGGTCTTGAAGACAGCAAGGGGTCTTGAAGACAGCAAGTGGTCTTGAAGACAGCAAGGGGTCTTGAAGACAGCAAGGGGTCTTGAAGACAGCAAGGGGTCTTGAAGACAGCAAGTGGTCTTGAAGACAGCTAGGGGGTCTTGAAGACAATAAGGGGTCTTGAAGATAGCTAGGAGTCTTGAAGACAGCAAGGGGTCTTGAAGACAGCTAGGGGTCTTGAAGACAGCAAGGGATCTTGAAGACAGCAAGGGGTCTTGAAGACAGCAAGGGGTCTTGAAGATAGCTAGGAGTCTTGAAGGCAGCTAGGGGTCTTGAAGATAGCTAGGGGTCTTGAAGACAGCAAGGGGTCTTGAAGACAGCTAGGGGTCTTGAAGGCAGCTAGGGGTCTTGAAGATAGCTAGGGGTCTTGAAGACAGCAAGGGGTCTTGAAGATAGCTAGGAGTCTTGAAGGCAGCTAGGGGTCTTGAAGATAGCTAGGGGTCTTGAAGACAGCTAGGGGTCTTGAAGTTAGCTAGGAGTCTTGAAGACAGTTATGGGCCTTGAAGATAGCTAGGAGTCTTGAAGATAGCTAGGAGTCTTGAAGACAGCTATGGGCCTTGAAGATAGCTAGGGGTCTTGAAGACAGCTAGGAGTCTTGAAGACAGCTAGGGATGTGTTAGCTATTCCCAATTACACATAAAGAGAGGATGCTGAAGAGTCTTGGTCCCCTTGCATTTATTGAATTCTCTCTCTCTCAGTATACTCAGTACTCTCCTGATTATCAGTGGAGGTATTTTGCACATTTTACCAAGTCTCTTGCTTTCATGTGAAGTTATTTCAGTGTACAAGTTTGGAACCAGTCCCTCAAGAATTTTCCAGGAATAAATTATGTTGTATCTTTCTCGCCTATATTCCAAGGAGTACAGTTTAAGGTACTCCAAGCATTCCTGGTAATGCTTGACTGGATTTATACAAACAGTGAAAGTTCTCTCCATATTTCCCAACTCTGGAAGTTTGTCTGTACTAAATGGGGCTGTTAACAGCAGTTTTCCAGCCTAGAGAGAAGTGACACAGTAGGCTTCTCTTGAGCACAGAGGCTGTAGTACAGATATCTAGAGATCCCTTTATGGGTGATTGACAGATTACATTGTCTCTTTATCTCCACTGGTTTTGCTGCCTCCTCTGTACTCGACTGGAAAAGCCTACTGTGTAGGCGAAACGTTTCGGAATAAAGATACCTAACTGTTGCACATGTCATACTTATCAACATGTCTCGGCTTGTGTTGGATATGAGAATAACAAGACAACTAGGGCGAGTGCTGTACCTGGTGGCTAAAGCTCCCGCTTCACACACGGAGGGCCCGGGTTCGATTCCCGGCGGGTGGACACGTTTCCTTACACCTGTTGTCCTGTTCACCTAGCAGCAAATAGGTACCTGGGTGTTAGTCGACTGGTGTGGGTCGCATCCTGGGGGACAAGATTAAGGACCACAATGGAAATAAGTTAGACAGTCCTTGATGACGCACTGACTTTCTTGGGTTATCCTGGGTGGCTAACCCTCCGGGGTTAAAAATCCGAACGAAATCTTAACCTTTCACTACACCAGTTCCTGATTTCTCTGTCTTCCCTATCACTCTTCGCGCTCTGTTTCTCATAACGTTTTAATTATCCACCTGTCCACCTTTCCCAGTTATTCCTTTTGTACGCATTTTGTGCCTTATGTCACCATGATCCCTTGTCGAACACTTCTGGAAAGTCAGTGTAAACTAATTCTTGTTTTAACTTGTTTTCCAGTACATCCAGCAGCTGTGAAAGGCTGGAACAACCTGCACTAAAATCTCGCTCCTATGTCTTGTGTAATTAATTGTGTTTCTGTGTGATAGGTAATTTAGCTTCTTAAAACCATTGGAAAGATCCTGACAGTGTGTGACGTCAGCATCACTGGTTTATATTTTATTGCAGCTGTTTTACTGTCAGTTTTGTGGAGTTGGGCAAATATTAGAGGTTTTAATGGCTGTGGATGACTTCGGTGTTTAAGTTCCTGTTATACAGAATACTTAAGGTTCGTGTCAATGGCTTCGCGTAATTCGTGATGGATATGGAGTTCCAGGAGTCTTGGTGTGGCGTGGAGACCATGGTCGTGCTGTCACTCACCTCTATAACAATATTATCTCCACTCAAATGGAGATGTTGTGGTTGAAAATATGGAGACATGGGCAGTGCTTCGTCTTAAATCCGTGAAAAACTCTGATTCTTTATCTCTAGACTAACAACTCACTGATCATAGTGACATTGTGACTTCAGTGTTTCACTCATTTCTTTGTCACCGTCATTATATATTCCATCTATGATCAACAAGGACTTATTACTGTATGTATTTTATGTCGTGATTTTTTTACGTATTAAAAAAAAAAGAAAAAATAACATACATCTGAAGATGTATGTAAGCACATGAAAGCGCCTTGGTTTTATTTCCTATTTCCACCGTGGTATTTTTTGCCATACTTGCAATCACGTATTCAGTTGCAGCTCAATGTCCCCTATTTCACTAGTATTTCTCTGAGTTCTTGAGAAAGTCTGCAGCTTGTTAGAGGGTCTGTGATTCTTCGTCTTCCCTTATAGAGGAAACGTCTATCTGTTGCAGCTTATTTTTTCTTAATATTAATCTGAAGATTCAACTGTTTATGATGTCACTACACAGCTCCTCTCTACTTACTAATAACAGGACCTTCAATAAGTGACAGCTTATCAGTATAAAATTACTGAGATTTAGACCGTCTTACAGACTTTCTGATAGCGGCAGCATCAATGGGAGCTTGCTAGTTAAGTTGAGCTCATCAACCTGGTATGCTGGTTCACGTACACGTTAATCGTAAGATCATTCCGACATATTTCACTAAGATCATGACTGATCTGAGCCCAGTTGAGGCTCTGGTTGGAATAAATATAGTTCACCTTCGTCTTGATTCATTAAACCAAGTATCAACAAGCTTGAACATCGGTGAACTTGTGGGCCAAGATTACTATCTTCTACACTGTTATGACCCTGAGGGAGGGAGGGAGAGAGGGAAGGAGGGAGGGAGAGAGGGAAGGAGGGAGGGAGAGAGGGAAGGAGGGAGGGAGAGAGGGAAGGAGGGAGGGAGAGAGGGAAGGAGGGAGGGAGAGAGAGAGGGAGGGAAGGAAGGAGGAAGGTAGAGTGCAACAAAGGCATATCCAACAGCCTTGCAACGTCCTTCTATATTGATCAGTCTTTGGTCCGCAGCACCTCTCATGGTACAGGGGGACGGGAGGGGTACTGTACCAGAGGCTGGTGGTACTGTGCCAGGGAAAAGGGAGTGAGAAAGGGTACAGTACCGGGTTTCAGGGGCACAGTTTTG
>NC_091383.1:2913234-2958234 GCF_038502225.1 Cherax quadricarinatus
TAGTATACTGTAGTATAATGTAGTATACTGTAGTATAATGTAGTATACTGTTGTATACTGTAGTATACTGTAGTATACTGTTGTATACTGTAGTATACTGTAGTATACTGTAGTATACTGTAGTATACTGTTGTATACTGTAGTATACTGTAGTATACTGTAGTATACTGTAGTATACTGTAGTATACTGTAGTATTCTGTAGTATAATGTAGTATACTGTTGTATACTGTAGTATACTGTAGTATAATGTAGTATACTGTAGTATAATGTAGTATACTGTTGTATACTGTAGTATACTGTAGTATACTGTAGTATACTGTAGTATAATGTAGTATACTGTAGTATAATGTAGTATACTGTTGTATACTGTAGTATACTGTAGTATACTGTTGTATACTGTAGTATACTGTAGTATACTGTAGTATACTGTAGTATACTGTTGTATACTGTAGTATACTGTAGTATACTGTAGTATACTGTAGTATACTGTAGTATACTGTAGTATTCTGTAGTATAATGTAGTATACTGTTGTATACTGTAGTATACTGTAGTATAATGTAGTATACTGTAGTATAATGTAGTATACTGTTGTATACTGTAGTATACTGTAGTATACTGTAGTATAATGTAGTATACTGTAGTATACTGTAGTATACTGTTGTATACTGTAGTATAATGTAGTATACTGTAGTATAATGTAGTATACTGTTGTATACTGTAGTATACTGTAGTATACTGTAGTATAATGTAGTATACTGTTGTATACTGTAGTATACTGTAGTATACTGTAGTATACTGTAGTATAATGTAGTATACTGTAGTATACTGTAGTATACTGTTGTATACTGTAGTATAATGTAGTATACTGTAGTATAATGTAGTATACTGTAGTATAATGTAGTATACTGTTGTATACTGTAGTATACTGTAGTATACTGTTGTATACTGTAGTATAATGTAGTATACTGTAGTATAATGTAGTATACTGTAGTATACTGTAGTATACTGTTGTATACTGTAGTATACTGTAGTATACTGTAGTATACTGTAGTATAATGTAGTATACTGTAGTATACTGTAGTATACTGTTGTATACTGTAGTATAATGTAGTATACTGTAGTATAATGTAGTATACTGTAGTATAATGTAGTATACTGTAGTATACTGTAGTATAATGTAGTATACTGTAGTATACTGTAGTATAATGTAGTATACTGTAGTATAATGTAGTATACTGTAGTATACTGTAGTATACTGTAGTATACTGTAGTATAATGTAGTATACTGTTGTATACTGTAGTATACTGTAGTATAATGTAGTATACTGTTGTATACTGTAGTATAATGTAGTATACTGTAGTATACTGTAGTATACTGTAGTATACTGTAGTATAATGTAGTATACTGTTGTATACTGTAGTATACTGTAGTATAATGTAGTATAATGTAGTATACTGTAGTATAATGTAGTATACTGTTGTATACTGTAGTATACTGTAGTATAATGTAGTATAATGTAGTATACTGTAGTATAATGTAGTATACTGTTGTATACTGTAGTATACTGTAGTATACTGTAGTATACTGTAGTATACTGTAGTATAATGTAGTATACTGTAGTATAATGTAGTATACTGTAGTATAATGTAGTATACTGTAGTATACTGTAGTATACTGTAGTATAATGTAGTATACTGTAGTATAATGTAGTATACTGTAGTATAATGTAGTATACTGTAGTATACTGTAGTATACTGTAGTATAATGTAGTATACTGTAGTATAATGTAGTATACTGTAGTATAATGTAGTATACTGTAGTATAATGTAGTATACTGTAGTATAATGTAGTATACTGTAGTATAATGTAGTATACTGTAGTATACTGTAGTATAATGTAGTATACTGTTGTATACTGTAGTATACTGTAGTATACTGTAGTATAATGTAGTATACTGTAGTATACTGTTGTATACTGTAGTATACTGTAGTATACTGTAGTATAATGTAGTATACTGTAGTATAATGTAGTATACTGTAGTATAATGTAGTATACTGTAGTATAATGTAGTATACTGTAGTATACTGTAGTATAATGTAGTATACTGTAGTATACTGTTGTATACTGTAGTATACTGTAGTATACTGTAGTATAATGTAGTATACTGTAGTATAATGTAGTATACTGTAGTATAATGTAGTATACTGTAGTATACTGTAGTATACTGTTGTATACTGTAGTATACTGTAGTATACTGTAGTATACTGTTGTATACTGTAGTATAATGTAGTATACTGTAGTATAATGTAGTATACTGTAGTATACTGTAGTATACTGTTGTATACTGTAGTATACTGTAGTATACTGTAGTATACTGTAGTATACTGTTGTATACTGTAGTATACTGTAGTATACTGTAGTATAATGTAGTATACTGTAGTATACTGTAGTATACTGTTGTATACTGTAGTATACTGTAGTATACTGTAGTATAATGTAGTATACTGTAGTATAATGTAGTATACTGTAGTATACTGTAGTATACTGTAGTATACTGTAGTATAATGTAGTATACTGTAGTATACTGTAGTATACTGTAGTATAATGTAGTATACTGTAGTATACTGTAGTATACTGTAGTATACTGTAGTATACTGTTGTATACTGTAGTATACTGTAGTATACTGTAGTATACTGTAGTATACTGTAGTATACTGTAGTATAATGTAGTATACTGTAGTATACTGTAGTATACTGTAGTATAATGTAGTATACTGTAGTATACTGTAGTATACTGTAGTATACTGTAGTATACTGTTGTATACTGTAGTATACTGTAGTATACTGTAGTATACTGTAGTATACTGTAGTATACTGTAGTATACTGTAGTATACTGTAGTATACTGTAGTATAATGTAGTATACTGTAGTATACTGTAGTATACTGTAGTATACTGTAGTATACTGTTGTATACTGTAGTATACTGTAGTATACTGTAGTATACTGTTGTATACTGTAGTATACTGTAGTATACTGTAGTATACTGTAGTATACTGTAGTATACTGTAGTATACTGTTGTATACTGTAGTATACTGTTGTATACTGTTGTATACTGTAGTATACTGTAGTATACTGTAGTATACTGTAGTATACTGTAGTATACTGTAGTATACTGTAGTATACTGTTGTATACTGTAGTATACTGTTGTATACTGTAGTATACTGTAGTATACTGTAGTATAATGTAGTATACTGTAGTATACTGTAGTATATACTGTAGTATACTGTAGTATACTGTAGTATACTGTAGTATACTGTTGTATACTGTAGTATACTGTTGTATACTGTTGTATACTGTAGTATACTGTAGTATAATGTAGTATACTGTAGTATACTGTAGTATACTGTATCCTCTACATAATACAATGACGTGTATTAGTGGGTGGATTTATTTCCATGATGTTTCGTGGTTGGTTCGTGATTTTCTATTTTCGTGACCTGAGAAAAAGTGTATGTGGTCTACCAAGCTGTTGCTGTTGGTGGTCCACTGGCATACATTGTTATCACAGCCTGGTTGATCTGGCACCTGGTGGAGGTGGTAGCTGCTGCTAGCTGCTGGTAGACTGTAGGTTGCTGGTGGTAGCTGCTGATGGCTGCTGGTAGCTGCTGGTAGCTTCTGCTAGCTGCTGGTAGACTGTAGGTTGCTCCTGGTAGTGGCTAGTAACTGCTGGTAGCTGCTGGTAGCTGCTGGTAGCTGCTGGTATCTGCTGGTAGACTGTAGGTTGCTGCTGGTAGCTGCTGATGGCTGCTGGTAGCTGCTGGTAGCTGCTGGTAGCGGCTGGTAGCTGCTGGTAGCTGCTGGTAGCTGCTGGTAGCTGCTGGTAGCTGCTGGTAGCTTCTGCTAGCTGCTGGTAGACTGTAGGTTGCTCCTGGTAGTGGCTAGTAACTGCTGGTAGCTGCTGGTAGCTGCTGGTAGCTGCTGGTATCTGCTGGTAGACTGTAGGTTGCTGCTGGTAGCTGCTGATGGCTGCTGGTAGCTGCTGGTAGCTGCTGGTAGCGGCTGGTAGCTGCTGGTAGCTGCTGGTAGCTGCTGGTAGCTGCTGGTAGCTGCTGGTAGCTGCTGGTAGCTGCTGAGAGCTGCTGGTAGCTGCTGAGACCTGCTGGTAGCTGCTGATGGCTGCTGGTAGCTGCTGGTAGCTGCTGATAGCTGCTGGTAGCTGCTGGTAGCTGCTGGTAGTTGCTGATAGCTGCTGGCAGCTGCTAGTAGCTGCTGGTAGCTGCTGGTAGCTGCTGATAGCTGCTGGTAGATGCTGATAGCTGCTGGAAGCTGCTGATAGCTGCTGGTAGATGCTGATAGCTGCTGGTAGCTGCTGATAGCTGCTGGTAGCTGCTGATAGCTGCTGGTAGCTGCTGATAGCTGCTGGTAGCTGCTGGTAGCTGCTGATTGCTGTTGATAGCTGCTGGTAGATGGTTGATATCAGCTGGTAGATGGCTGGTAGCTGCTGGTAGATGGTTGATAGCTGCTGGTAGATGGTTGATAACTGCTGGTAGATGGTTGATATCTGCTGGTAGCTGGTTGATATCTGCTGGTAGCTGGTTGATATCTGCTGGTAGCTGGTTGATATCTGCTGGTAGATGGTTGATAGCTGCTGGTAGCTGGTTGATATCTGCTGGTAGATGGTTGATAGCTGCTGGTAGCTGGTTGATATCTGCTGGTAGATGGTTGATATCTGCTGGTAGATGGTTGATATCTGCTGGTAGCTGGTTGATATCTGCTGGTAGCTGGTTGATATCTGCTGATAGATGGTTGATATCTGCTGGTAGATGGTTGATATCTGCTGATAGATGGTTGATATCTGCTGGTAGATGGTTGATATCTGCTGGTAGATGGTTGATATCTGCTGGTAGCTGGTTGATATCTGCTGGTAGCTGGTTGATATCTGCTGATAGATGGTTGATATCTGCTGGTAGATGGTTGATAACTGCTGGTAGATGGTTGATAGCTGCTGGTAGATGGTTGATAGCTGCTTGTGGTAGGTTAATATCTACTAATAGCAGGTTGAAGAGTCTTGAACCACGCATGTTGATACAATGTTCTCTTATTATGACCATGGCTCCTCTGTTTCTCACTGGGTTTATTTTACACTTCCTCCCATATCTCTCACTCCAGTATGTTATAGCAGTGTATAGACCTGTAACCTGGCCCTCTAGTATCTCCCAGGTATATATTACTAGGTATATCGTCTCTCCTCTACTCCAGAGACTATAATCCCAGTACTCTGAAACAGTCCCAGTACTCTGAGACATTTCCAGTACTCTGAGACATTCCCAGTACTCTGTGACATTTCCAGTACTCTGGGACATTCCCAGTACTCTGTGACATTTCCAGTACTCTGAGACATTCCTAGTGCTCTGTGACATTTCCAGTACTCTGAGACATTTCCAGTACTCTGGGACATTCCCAGTACTCTGTGACATTTCCAGTACTCTGGGACATTCCCAGTGCTCTGTGACATTTCCAGTACTCTGGGTCGTCAACACTGAGCAATATTTCCAGCTCTGATATCTCTCTTGCCTTGTACGGTGTCGTCAACACTGAGCAATATTTCCAGCTCTGATATCTCTCTTGCCTTGTACGGGGTCGTCAACACTGAGCAATATTTCCAGCTCTGATATCTCTCTTGCCTTGTACGGGGTCGTCAACACTGAGCAATATTCCCAGCTCTGATATCTCTCTTGCCTTGTACGGGGTCGTCAACACTGAACAATATTCTAAACGAGGGAGCAGAAGTGATTTGAATAGAATTATCAGTGACATTATTTCTCTGATAAATTAGACACGTGTGACATTTAGGTATCTTTACTGAGGAAACGTTACGCCACACAGTGTCTTAATCAGTCCATACAAAGGAGAATGGTGAAGAACAGGAGGAGTCTGAGGTAATCAGTCCCTCAGACTGACGAAACATTGTGTAGCAAAACGTTTCCTTGATAAAGATACTCCAGTGTTGCACATGTATCTAATTTATCAAGTTGTCTGAATCATTTATCGTCGTCATTTCTCTGGTTTGGAAGTTGTCATTATCCACTCTGTTGTTGCTACGACCTCTGAAGCATGATCTAATTATGTTTTGGAAATGATAGACTATCTATCATTACACACAAGTCTATTTCATGTTCATTTCCCTCATAGGATAATGATCCTGTGTCTTATATCCAGTGTTGCTTATCAATGTTATATATATATATATATATGTATATATATATATATATATATATATATATATATATATATATATATATATATATATATATATATATATATATATGTATATATATATATATATATATATATATATATATATATATATATATATATATATATATATATATATTTGTTATACTGGAACTGGAACTGGAACTGGAACTGGAACTGGAAGATATTGTTGGGATTCTGTTGCTATTTTTTTCGTCTCCCGATGTGACTTTCTTGTTATAACATCGTCAATACACGATGACAGGAAGATTTATCTAGTGGTTTTATCTGTGTGACTATCAGAGTGGTACATAATACCGACAGGTTGGTAGGTAAGACACATGGGCAACAGTTAGGTAACTTTATTCCGAAAGGTTTCGCCTACACAGTAGGCTTCTTCAGTCGAGTACAGAAAGTAGGCAGGAGCAGTAGAGATGTGAAGACGATGTAATCAGTCTCTTACCTTGAAGTCGCAGATTTGAGGTTGTCAGTCCCTGAGGCATTTCATCTGTCTTCTGGCAGGATGTGGAGCAGTGGAGGAGTCAGGACCGAGTCTATGGATACTGTCTACTTTGCAATGTCTAGATTTATTTTGGTTTACTGATAACTTTTGTGTTCTAGTCGTTATAATGTTACTTATCTATACCTTGTTATTTTAGTATTTCCAGTGAACTATTTATTAAATGCTTTACCAAAGTCTGAGTAAACTACGTCTGCGTTTTGTCTCCCTTCTAAACCTCTGTAATCTTAATATAATGGTTTAGTATTTAAGACAACGTGATCTTCCAGTTCTAAATCTATATTAACTTTGGTTGTGTAAGTTTTGATTTTTCCATCAAGTTTATAATCTGGCGTATCACCATATTTTTGTAGAGTTTAGTGATGTCAGTGTCGCTGGTCATATTTTTGAAGAGTTTGTGATGTCAGTGTCGCTGGTCATATTTTTGTAGAGTTTGTGATGTCAGTGTCGCTGGTCATCTTTTTGTAGAGTTTGTGATGTCAGTGTCGCTGGTCATCTTTTTGTAGAGTTTGTGATGTCAGTGTCGCTGGTCATCTTTTTGTAGAGTTTGTGATGTCAGTGTCGCTGGTCAGTATTGGTTTGCCAGAGAATTATTTCCACTTCGTGTAGAACAACTACCTTCTTGTTGAAGAGTTACTGGAAGTTCACGTAGATTTAGTCTCTTTCTCTAGAGACTACTGAGTGCTAGAGATAGTAGCAATTCTCACAGCTTCATACATTTCTGTGACTCAGGTGATGCATCTCCCGACCTGTGTGTTATCTCTCGAACTCTGTGAGACAGGTTCTCACTGCAGATAAATGATTTGCTGGGTGAACACAAGTAATTAAAACCTCTGTGGATCTGCATCTCTGGCGTTTTCAACCCTCTGTGGATCTGCATCTCTGGCGTTTTCAACCCTCTGTGGATCTGCATCTCTGGCGTTTTCAACCCTCTGTGGATCTGCATCTCTGGCGTTTTCAACCCTCTGTAGATCTGCATCTCTGGCGTTTTCAACCCTCTGTGGATCTGCATCTCTGGCGTTTTCAACCCTCTGTGGATCTGCATCTCTGGCGTTTTCAACCCTCTGTGGATCTGCATCTCTGGCGTTTTCAACCCTCTGTAGATCTGCATCTCTAGCGTTTTCAACCCTCTGTGGATCTGCATCTCTGGCGTTTTCAACCCTCTGTGGATCTGCATCTCTGGCGTTTTCAACCCTCTGTGGATCTGCATCTCTGGCGTTTTCAACCCTCTGTGGATCTGCATCTCTGGCGTTTTCAACCCTCTGTGGATCTGCATCTCTGGCGTTTTCAACCCTCTGTGGATCTGCATCTCTGGCGTTTTCAACCCTCTGTAGATCTGCATATCTGGCGTTTTCAACCCTCTGTGGATCTGCATCTCTGGCGTTTTCAACCCTCTGTGGATCTCCATCTCTGGCGTTTTCAACCCTCTGTAGATCTGCATCTCTGGCGTTTTCAACCCTCTGTAGATCTGCATCTCTGGCGTTTTCAACCCTCTGTGGATCTGCATCTCTGGCGTTTTCAACCCTCTGTGGATCTGCATCTCTGGCGTTTTCAACCCTCTGTGGATCTGCATCTCTGGCGTTTTCAACCCTCTGTGGATCTGCATCTCTGGCGTTTTCAACCCTCTGTGGATCTGCATCTCTGGCGTTTTCAACCCTCTGTGGATCTGCATCTCTGGCGTTTTCAACCCTCTGTAGATCTGCATCTCTGGCGTTTTCAACCCTCTGTGGATCTGCATCTCTGGCGTTTTCAACCCTCTGTAGATCTGCATCTCTGGCGTTTTCAACCCTCTGTGGATCTGCATCTCTGGCGTTTTCAACCCTCTGTAGATCTGCATCTCTGGCGTTTTCAACCCTCTGTGGATCTGCATCTCTGGCGTTTTCAACCCTCTGTGGATCTGCATCTCTGGCGTTTTCAACCCTCTGTAGATCTGCATCTCTGGCGTTTTCAACCCTCTGTGGATCTGCATCTCTGGCGTTTTCAACCCTCTGTAGATCTGCATCTCTGGCGTTTTCAACCCTCTGTGGATCTGCATCTCTGGCGTTTTCAACCCTCTGTGGATCTGCATCTCTGGCGTTTTCAACCCTCTGTGGATCTGCATCTCTGGCGTTTTCAACCCTCTGTGGATCTGCATCTCTGGCGTTTTCAACCCTCTGTGGATCTGCATCTCTGGCGTTTTCAACCCTCTGTGGATCTGCATCTCTGGCGTTTTCAACCCTCTGTGGATCTGCATCTCTGGCGTTTTCAACCCTCTGTGGATCTGCATCTCTGGCGTTTTCAACCCTCTGTGGATCTGCATCTCTGGCGTTTTCAACCCTCTGTGGATCTGCATCTCTGGCGTTTTCAACCCTCTGTGGATCTGCATCTCTGGCGTTTTCAACCCTCTGTAGATCTGCATCTCTGGCGTTTTCAACCCTCTGTGGATCTGCATCTCTGGCGTTTTCAACCCTCTGTGGATCTGCATCTCTGGCGTTTTCAACCCTCTGTGGATCTGCATCTCTGGCGTTTTCAACCCTCTGTAGATCTGCATCTCTGGCGTTTTCAACCCTCTGTGGATCTGCATCTCTGGCGTTTTCAACCCTCTGTAGATCTGCATCTCTGGCGTTTTCAACCCTCTGTAGATCTGCATCTCTGGCGTTTTCAACCCTCTGTAGATCTGCATCTCTGGCGTTTTCAACCCTCTGTGGATCTGCATCTCTGGCGTTTTCAACTCTCTGTGGATCTGCATCTCTGGCGTTTTCAACCCTCTGTGGATCTGCATCTCTGGCGTTTTCAACCCTCTGTGGATCTGCATCTCTGGCGTTTTCAACTCTCTGTGGATCTGCATCTCTGGCGTTTTCAACCCTCTGTGGATCAGCATCTCTGGCGTTTTCAACCCTCTGTGGATCTGCATCTCTGGCGTTTTCAACCCTCTGTAGATCTGCATCTCTGTCGTTTTCAACCCTCTGTGGATCTGCATCTCTGGCGTTTTCAACCCTCTGTGGATCTGCATCTCTGGCGTTTTCAACCCTCTGTGGATCTGCATCTCTGGCGTTTTCAACCCTCTGTAGATCTGCATCTCTGGCGTTTTCAACCCTCTGTAGATCTGCATCTCTGGCGTTTTCAACCCTCTGTAGATCTGCATCTCTGGCGTTTTCAACCCTCTGTGGATCTGCATCTCTGGCGTTTTCAACCCTCTGTAGATCTGCATCTCTGGCGTTTTCAACCCTCTGTGGATCTGCATCTCTTGCGTTTTCAACCCTCTGTAGATCTGCATCTCTGGCGTTTTCAACCCTCTGTAGATCTGCATCTCTGGCGTTTTCAACCCTCTGTTTTCAACCCTCTGTGGATCTGCATCTCTGGCGTTTTCAACCCTCTGTAGATCTGCATCTCTGGCGTTTTCAACCCTCTGTGGATCTGCATCTCTTGCGTTTTCAACCCTCTGTAGATCTGCATCTCTGGCGTTTCAACCCTCTGTAGATCTGCATCTCTGGCGTTTTCAACCCTCTGTAGATCTGCATCTCTGGCGTTTTCAACCCTCTGTGGATCTGCATCTCTGGCGTTTTCAACCCTCTGTAGATCTGCATCTCTGGCGTTTTTCTCTGTGGATCTGCATCTCTGGCGTTTTCAACTCTCTGTGGATCTGCATCTCTGGCGTTTTCAACCCTCTGTGGATCTGCATCTCTGGGCGTTTTCAACCCTCTGTGGATCTGCATCTCTGGCGTTTTCAACTCTCTGTGGATCTGCATCTCTGGCGTTTTCAACCCTCTGTGGATCTGCATCTCTGGCGTTTTCAACCCTCTGTGGATCTGCATCTCTGGCGTTTTCAACCCTCTGTAGATCTGCATCTCTGGCGTTTTCAACCCTCTGTGGATCTGCATCTCTGGCGTTTTCAACCCTCTGTGGATCTGCATCTCTGGCGTTTTCAACCCTCTGTGGATCTGCATCTCTGGCGTTTTCAACCCTCTGTAGATCTGCATCTCTGGCGTTTTCAACCCTCTGTGGATCTGCATCTCTGGCGTTTTCAACCCTCTGTAGATCTGCATCTCTGGCGTTTTCAACCCTCTGTGGATCTGCATCTCTGGCGTTTTCAACCCTCTGTAGATCTGCATCTCTGGCGTTTTCAACCCTCTGTAGATCTGCAGCTCTGGCGTTTTCAACCCTCTGTGGATCTGCATCTCTGGCGTTTTCAACCCTCTGTGGATCTGCATCTCTGGTGTTTTCAACCCTCTGTGGATCTGCATCTCTGGCGTTTTCAACCCTCTGTGGATCTGCATCTCTGGCGTTTTCAACCCTCTGTGGATCTGCATCTCTGGCGTTTTCAACCCTCTGTAGATCTGCATCTCTGGCGTTTTCAACCCTCTGTAGATCTGCATCTCTGGCGTTTTCAACCCTCTGTAGATCTGCATCTCTGGCGTTTTCAACCCTCTGTAGATCTGCATCTCTGGCGTTTTCAACCCTCTGTAGATCTGCATCTCTGGCGTTTTCAACCCTCTGTGGATCTGCATCTCTGGCGTTTTCAACCCTCTGTGGATCTGCATCTCTGGCGTTTTCAACCCTCCATCATTGTTATCAGTGGGTCAGTTTTTACTTACGTGTATAAATATATATGACTTCTTATGGAATTTTCTGGGTGGCTCTTTCTGTTTTTTCTGTACATCCTTCGTCTGGTATACAAAATATTTTATTGTGGATTATCTTAACCACGACTTAGGTACCGTTTTAAGGAACCCAGAAATACTTCCACCTTATCTCAGTATATGATTTTCTTTAAGGGTTTATCAGCGGTATATATTATGCTCAGAAGTTCTATGCTTTAATATACTGCCTTTCCAGACAGTTAGGTATGTTAAATATGCTTACGATTTGTCTGCCAGGGTATGCCAGGGTTTGCCAAGGTATGCCAGGGTATGCCAGGGCATGCCAGGGTTTGCCAGGGTATGCCAGGGTTTGCCAGGGTATGCCAGGGTATGCCAGGGTTTGCCAGGGTATGCCAGGGTTTGCCAGGGTATGCCAGGGTTTGCCAGGGTATGCCAGGGCATGCTAGGGCATGCCAGGGTTTGCCAGGGGCCAGGGTATGCCAGGGTTTGCCAGGGTATGCCAGGGTATGCCAGGGTATGCCAGGGCCATGCCAGGGTTATGCCAGGGTATGCCATGCCAGGGTTTGCCAGGGTATGCCAGGGTATGCCAGGGTTTGCCAGGGTATGCCAAGGTTTGCCAGGGTATGCCAGGGTTTGCCAGGGTATGCCAGGGCATGCTAGGGCATGCCAGGGTATGCCAGGGTATGCCAGGGTATGCCAGGGTATGCCAGGGTATGCCAGGGTATGCCAGGGTATGCCAGGGTATGCCAAGGTTTGCCAGGGTATGCCAGGGTTTGCCAGGGTATGCCAGGGCATGCTAGGGCATGCCAGGGTATGCCAGGGTTTGCCAGGGCATGCCAGGGGCCATGCCAGGGTTTGCCAGGGGCCATGCCAGGGTATGCCAGGGTTTTATGCCAGGGTATGCCATGCCAGGGTATGCCAGGGTATGCCAGGGTATGCCAGGGTTTGCCAGGGTATGCCAGGGTATGCCAGGGTATGCCAGGGTATGCCAGGGTATGCCAGGGTTTGCCAGGGTTTGCCAGGGTATGCCAGGGTATGCCAGGGTATGCCAGGGTATGCCAGGGCATGCTAGGGCATGCCAGGGTATGCCAGGGTATGCCAGGGTATGCCAGGGTATGCCAGGGTTTGCCAGGGTATGCCAGGGTTTGCCAGGGTATGCCAGGGTATGCCAGGGTTTGCCAGGGGCCAGGGTATGCCAGGGTATGCCAGGGTATGCCAGGGTTTGCCAGGGTATGCCAGGGCATGCTAGGGCATGCCAGGGTATGCCAGGGTTTGCCAGGGCATGCCAGGGTATGCCAGGGTATGCCAGGGTATGCCAGGGTATGCCAGGGTATGCCAGGGTATGCCAGGGTATGCCAGGGTATGCCAGGGTATGCCAGGGTTTGCCAGGGTATGCCAGGGTATGCCAGGGTATGCCAGGGTATGCCAGGGTATGCCAGGGTATGTCTGAGAGTCCCTCACTTCCTTTTATCTCTCAAAATAAAACAGTGTTATGTCCTAAATAATTATTTATCAAGCAGTGTACAACACCAACAATCTGATAAAACATATCCAACAGTTACATACGTTTATTCCGAAAGGTTTCGCCTGCGCAGCAGGCTTCTTCAGTCAAGTTCAGTAGAGATATAGAGGCGATATAACCTGTCACCCTTCAACAGGGACTGATCACCTCAAAACTACGTGTTCAAGGTTGATGGACTGAATACACCGCCTGTACTGCTTCTGCTGCCTCTGTACTCGACTGAAGAAGCCTGCTGTGTAGGCGGAAAGTTTCGCAGTTAAGATACCTAACTATTGCACCTAATTAACCACACTTCACAGTTATTAATGTGATCTCTATGTAAGTTAACTTACTCAATATTCCTCTCTAGATTTTCCTACTGCTATTGTTTACGTTCACTTGTTTACGTTCACTTGTTTACGTTCACTTGTTTACGTTCACTTGTTTACGTTCACTTGTTTACGTTCACTTGTTTACGTTCACTTGTTTACGTTCACTTGTTTACGTTCACTTGTTTACGTTCAGTTTATGTTCAGTTGTTTACGTTCAGTTGTATTACGTTCAGTTGTATTACGTTCAGTTTACGTTCAGTTGTTTACGTTCACTTGTTTACGTTCACTTGTTTACGTTCACTTGTTTACGTTCAGTTTACGTTCACTTGTTTACGTTCAGTTTATGTTCAGTTGTTTACGTTCAGTTGTATTACGTTCAGTTGTATTACGTTCAGTTTACGTTCAGTTGTTTACGTTCAGTTGTTTACGTTCAGTTTACGTTCAGTTGTTTACGTTCAGTTGCTTACGTTCAGTTGCTTACGTTCAGTTTACGTTCAGTTGTTTACGTTCAGTTGCTTACGTTCAGTTTACGTTCAGTTGTTTACGTTCAGTTGTTTACGTTCAGTTTACGTTCAGTTGTTTACGTTCAGTTGCTTACGTTCAGTTTACGTTCAGTTGTTTACGTTCAGTTGTTTACGTTCAGTTGTTTACGTTCAGTTTACGTTCAGTTGCTTACGTTCAGTTGTTTACGTTCAGTTTACGTTCAGTTGTTTACGTTGTTGTTTACGTTCAGTTGTATTACGTTCAGTTGTTTACGTTCAGTTGTTTACGTTCAGTTGTTTACGGTCAGTTGTTTACGTTCAGTTGTTTACGTTCAGTTGTTTACGTTCAGTTTACGTTCAGTTGTATTACGTTCAGTTGTTTACGTTCAGTTGTTTACGTTCAGTTGTATTACGTTCAGTTGTTTACGTTCAGTTGTTTACGTTCAGTTGTTTACGTTCAGTTGTTTACGTTCAGTTGTTTACGTTCAGTTGTATTACGTTCAGTTGTTTACGTTCAGTTGTTTACGTTCAGTTGTTTACGTTCAGTTGTATTACGTTCAGTTGTTTACGTTCAGTTGTTTACGTTCAGTTGTTTACGTTCAGTTGTATTACGTTCAGTGTTTTACGTTCAGTTGTATTACGTTCAGTTGTTTACGTTCAGTTGTTTACGTTCAGTTGTATTACGTTCAGTTGTTTACGTTCAGTTGTATTACGTTCAGTTGTTTACGTTCAGTTGTATTACGTTCAGTTGTTTACGTTCAGTTGTATTACGTTCAGTTGTTTACGTTCAGTTGTTTACGTTCAGTTGTATTACGTTCAGTTGTTTACGTTCAGTTGTTTACGTTCAGTTGTATTACGTTCAGTTGTTTACGTTCAGTTGTATTACGTTCAGTTGTTTACGTTCAGTTGTTTACGTTCAATTGTATTACGTTCAGTTGTTTACGTTCAGTTGTTTACGTTCAGTTGTATTACGTTCAGTTGTTTACGTTCAGTTGTATTACGTTCAGTTGTTTACGTTCAGTTGTTTACGTTCAGTTGTATTACGTTCAGTTGTTTACGTTCAGTTGTTTACGTTCAGTTGTTTACGTTCAGTGTTTTACGTTCAGGGTTGTGTACCAGGAGTCACCTCATTCTTAAGTTGTATGTTGGTGTCCCTGAGGGTAAGTCAGGTCTGTGAAGACCTGACTACCCTGAGGGGAAGTTAGGGTCGCCTTGGTGTCCCTGAGAGTAAGTCAGGTCTGTGAAGACCTGACTACCCTGAGGGGAAGTTAGGGTCGTCTTGGTGTCCCTGAGGGTAAGTCAGGTCTGTGAGGACCTGACTACCCTGAGGGGAAGTTAGGGTCGCCTTGGTGTCCCTGAGGGTAAGTCAGGTCTGTGAGGACCTGACTACCCTGAGGGGAAGTTAGGGTCGCCTTGGTGTCCCTGAGGGTAAGTCAGGTCTGTGAGGACCTGACTACCCTGAGGGGAAGTTAGGGTCGCCTTGGTGTCCCTGAGGGTAAGTCAGGTCTGTGA
This sequence comes from Cherax quadricarinatus, assembly GCF_038502225.1. Lineage (NCBI taxonomy): Eukaryota > Metazoa > Arthropoda > Malacostraca > Decapoda > Parastacidae > Cherax > Cherax quadricarinatus. The sequence goes on from NC_091383.1 coordinate 2,928,423, forward strand.
GGACCTGACTACCCTGAGGGGAAGTTAGGGTCGCCTTGGTGTCCCTGAGGGTAAGTCAGGTCTGTGAGGACCTGACTACCCTGAGGGGAAGTTAGAGTCGCCTTGGTGTCCCTGAGGGTAAGTCAGGTCTGTGAAGACCTAACTACCCTGAGGGGAAGTTAGAGTCGCCTTGGTGTCCCTGAGGGTAAGTCAGGTCTGTGAGGACCTGACTACCCTGAGGGGAAGTTAGGGTCGCCTTGGTGTCCCTGAGGGTAAGTCAGGTCTGTGAAGACCTGACTACCCTGAGGGGAAGTTAGAGTCGCCTTGGTGTCCCTGAGGGTAAGTCAGGTCTGTGAAGACCTGACTACCCTGAGGGGAAGTTAGAGTCGCCATGTTTCCCCCTCTAAACATAGAGCTCTATTACAGAGCTCCTAAAGAGCTAAAAATTACAACTGTTAAATGTCCCTTTATTTTCATCTCTGGACATTTACCTCAAAAATTTGTGATCACCGAGCAGCGGGGGGCGTCGACCCCCGGAGTACCCACCAGGTACACCGGGGGGCGTCGACCCCCGGAGTACCCACCAGGTACACCGGGGGGCGTCGACCCCCGGAGTACCCACCAGGTACACCGGGGGGCGTCGACCCCCGGAGTACCCACCAGGTACACCGGGGGGCGTCGACCCCCGGAGTACCCACCAGGTACACCGGGGGGCGTCGACCCCCGGAGTACCCACCAGGTACACCATTACTACTAAGTTCTGAGCTCTAATTCCTAGTATGTATTATTTTACTCTTTGTCAATCTTAATTTTGTCTACAATCTTGTAGACAGTATAGTACACTGTCTACAAGATTGTTAACAGTGTAGTACACTGTCTACAAGATTGTTAACAGTGTAGTACACTGTCTACAAGATTGTTAACAGTGTAGTACACTGTCTACAAGATTGTTAACAGTGTAGTACACTGTCTACAAGATTGTAGACAGTGTACTACACTGTCTACAAGATTGTTAACAGTGTACTACACTGTCTACAAGATTGTTAACAGTGTACTACACTGTCTACAAGATTGTTAACAGTGTACTACACTGTCTACAAGATTGTTAACAGTGTACTACACTGTCTACAAGATTGTTAACAGTGTACTACACTGTCTACAAGATTGTTAACAGTGTACTACACTGTCTACACTGTTGAAGGTTTTCAATATTGTTTAAACTGACTACTGGTGATCACCGGTTTGACAGGTGTTTTCTTCTGGCCCTCGGTACTGGGCCCTCGGTACTGGGCCCTCGGTACTGGGCACTAAGCCCTGTATTCTGGGCCCTCTACACTGTACACTGGGCCCTCTACACTGTACTCTGGGCCCTCTACACTGTACACTGGGCCCTCTACACTGTACACTGGGCCCTCTACACTACACACTGGGCCCTCTACACTGTTCACTGGGCCCTCTACACTGTACACTTGACCCTCTACACTGTACACTGGGCCCTCTACACTATACACTGGGCCCTCTACACTGTACACTGGGCCCTCTACACTATACACTGGGCCCTCTACATTGTACACTTGACCCTCTACACTGTACACTGGGCCCTCTACACTATACACTGGGCCCTCTACACTGTACACTGGGCCCTCTACACTATACACTGGGCCCTCTACATTGTACACTGGGCCCCTAACACTGTACACTGGGCCCTCTACATTTTACTCTGGGTCCTCTACACTGTACACTGGGCCCTCTACAATGTACACCGGGCCCTCTACACTGTACAATGGGCCCTCTACACTGTACTCTGGGTCCTCTACACTGTACACTGGGCCCTCTACACTGTACTCTGGGTCCTCTACACTGTACACTGGGCCCTCTACACTGTACACTGGGCCCCCAACACTGTACACTGGGCCCTCTACACTATACACTGGGCCCTCAACACTGTACACTGGGCCCTCTACACTCTACACTGGGCCCTCTACACTCTACACTGGGCCCTCTACACTCTACACTGGGCCCTCTACACTCTACACTGGGCCCTCTACACTCTACACTGGGCCCTCTACACTGTACTCTGGGCCCTCTACACTGTACATTGGGCCCTCTACACTGTACACTGGGCCCTCTACACTGTACACTGGGCCCTCTACACTCTACACTGGGCCCTCTACACTGTACACTGGGCCCTCTACACTGTACACTGGGCCCTCTACACTGTACACTGGGCCCTCTACACTGTACACTGGGCCCTCTACACTGTACACTGGGCCCTCTACACTGTACACTGGGCTCTCTACACTGTACACTGGGCCCTCTACACTGTACACTTTGCCCTCTACACTGTACACTGGGCCCTCTACACTGTACACTGGGCCCTCTACACTGTACACTGGGCCCTCTACACTGTACACTGGGCCCTCTACACTGTACAATGGGCCCTCTACACTGTACTCTGGGTCCTCTACACTGTACACTGGGCCCTCTACACTATACTCTGAGTCCTCTACACTGTACACTGGGCCCTCTACACTGTACACTGGGCCCTCTACACTGTACACTGGGCCCTCTACACTGTACACTGGGCCCTCTACACTGGGCCCTCTACACTCTACACTGGGCCCTCTACACTCTACACTGGGCCCTCTACACTGTACACTGGGCCCTCTACACTCTACACTGGGCCCTCTACACTGTACACTTTGCCCTCTACACTGTACACTGGGCCCTCTACACTGTACACTGGGCCTAGTAACCAGTCACACATTACACTCTATGTATCACTATTGCTAAATACAGTGATACACAACACTGTATTTCGCTATACAGTGATATATAACTGTCTCATTGTACCTCAAAGCGACCCCATGTATCTTGTAATCCTAATAGCCAGTGGATAACTTATCCACAGTCTACTGGTGGATAACTTATCCACAGTCTACTGGTGGATAACTTATCCACAGTCTACTGGTGGATAACTTATCCACAGTCTACTGGTGGATAACTTATCCACAGTCTACTGGTGGATAACTTATCCACAGTCTACTGGTGGATAACTTATCCACAGTCTACTGGTGGATAACTTATCCACAGTCTACTGGTGGATAACTTATCCACAGTCTACTGGTGGATAACTTATCCACAGTCTACTGGTGGATAACTTATCCACAGTCTACTGGTGGATAACTTATCCACAGTCTACTGGTGGATGACTTATCCACAGTCTACTGGTGGATGGCTTATCCACAGTCTACTGGTGGATGACTTATCCACAGTCTACTGGTGGATAACTTATCCACAGTCTACTGGTGGATAACTTATCCACAGTCTACTGGTGGATAACTTATCCACAGTCTACTAGTGGATAACTTATCCATAGTCTACTGGTGGATAACTTATCCACAGTCTACTAGTGGATAACTTACCCACAGTCCACTATGGATAACTTAACCAGGATCCACTAGTGGATAACTTACCCACAATCCACTATGGATAACCAGGATCCACTAGTGGATAACTTACCCACAATCCACTATGGATAACTTAAGCAGGATCCACTAGTGGATAACTTTTCCCGCTGGATAATCGTCAAGAATAGATTTAGAAGAAATCTGGGAATTTTTGAGGTAAGATTTATTTCCTCTAATGCATGGAGCCGCTGAACGTTCCCCTCCTGCCTTATACATCATACATTCATGCATTTATTATACAACATTCACAGCTGTTGTATTGCTGTTGTATTGTCCAGTTTTTAATGTATTTTTTTGTGAGCTGACGAAAGTATTTCAGTTTTGGATTTTTTTTTCAATACAGAGTAATGTGTTTTAAAGGTGATTTAGATTTTGAGAGGAGACTTTTTGACGAGATTCTTGGGTTTTCAAGGCTCAGATGGGCGAAATGTGATGGTCAATGAGAAGAGAAACACATAAAAGGAAGAAGGAGGAAGTAAGATGGAAGATCTTTCTCCTTCTGGCTTTCTTCTAGCTTTCTACTAGGTTTCTTCTAGCTTTCTTTCGAATTTCTACTAGCTTTCTTCTAGCTTTCTACTAGCTTTCTTCTAGCTTTCTACTAGCTTTCTTCTAGCTTTCTACTAGCTTTCTTCTAGCTTTCTACTAGCTTTCTTCTAGCTTTCTACTAGCTTTCTTCTAGCTTTCTACTAGCTTTCTTCTAGCTTTCTTTCGACTTTCTTCTAGCTCTCTACTAGCTTTCTTCTAGCTTTCTACTAGTTTTCTTCTAGCTTTCTACTAGCTTTCTTCTAGCTTTCTACTAGCTTTCTTCTAGCTTTCTACTAGCTTTCTTCTAGCTTTCTACTAGCTTCTAGCTTTCTACTAGCTTTCTTCTAGCTTTCTTTCGACTTTCTACTAGCTTTCTACTAGCTTTCTTCTAGCTTTCTACTAGCTTTCTTCTAGCTTTCTACTAGCTTTCTTCTAGCTTTCTACTAGCTTTCTTCTAGCTTTCTACTAGCTTTCTTCTAGCTTTCTTTCGACTTTCTACTAGCTTTCTACTAGCTTTCTTCTAGCTTTCTACTAGCTTTCTTCTAGTTTTCTACTAGCTTTCTTCTAGCTTTCTACTAGCTTTCTTCTAGCTTTCTTTCGACTTTCTTCTAGCTCTCTACTAGCTTTCTTCTAGCTTTCTACTAGTTTTCTTCTAGCTTTCTACTAGCTTTCTTCTAGCTTTCTACTAGCTTTCTTCTAGCTTTCTACTAGCTTTCTTCTAGCTTTCTACTAGCTTCTAGCTTTCTACTAGCTTTCTTCTAGCTTTCTTTCGACTTTCTACTAGCTTTCTACTAGCTTTCTTCTAGCTTTCTACTAGCTTTCTTCTAGCTTTCTACTAGCTTTCTTCTAGCTTTCTACTAGCTTTCTTCTAGCTTTCTACTAGCTTTCTTCTAGCTTTCTTTCGACTTTCTACTAGCTTTCTACTAGCTTTCTTCTAGCTTTCTTCTAGCTTTCTTTCGACTTTCTACTAGCTTTCTACTAGCTTTCTTCTAGCTTTCTACTAGCTTTCTTCTAGCTTTCTACTAGCTTTCTTCTAGATTTCTACTAGCTTTCTTTCAGCTTTCTACTAGTTTTCTTCTAGATTTCTACTAGCTTTCTTCTAGGTTTCTTCTGACTTTCTACTAGCTTCTAGTTTTCTCCTAGCTTTTTCCTAGCTCCTATCTTTTTTTTAACTTTCTCTTAGCTTTCTTCTAGCTTTCTATTAGCTTTCCTCCAGCTTTCTCCTAGCTTTCTATTAGCTTTCCTCCAGCTTTCTCCTAGCTTTCTTCTATCTTCCTTCTAACTTTCTCCTAGCTTTCTCCTAACTTTCTTCTAGCTTCTAACTTTCTCCTAACACCTAACTTTCTTCAAACTTTCTTTTAGCTTTCTTCTTGCCTTCTTCCAGCCATCTAGTTCTTATAGCTTGCTTCTAACATTCTACCTTCTAGTTTCTTCTATCTTTCCTTCTCCATATTCTAACTTTAGCTTGACTTTCTCTGACAATAAAATAATCCATCACGAAGTTGTCCAAAATTTCCTCTCAAAGTCACTTTCTTTAAAGAATAACTTTCGCTCAGTTCATATTCTTTTGCATATTCTGCATGGGACGATTGTCTTTTTATAGTTCGTAATTATAAGAATATTTTATAAGAATATAGGGTTATAAGAGCATTGTATAGGATTATGTAAGATGAGAACATAACGTTATTGTTCTTCAGTGGCCAAGAATTTTGAATTTTTGGTTTATAATTATTTGGGAGTGAGAGATGTTTCTTTACCTCCTTCTCCACTTCCTCCACCACCACCTCCATCTCCTCCACCTCCTCCTACACCTCCTCCACCTTCTCCACCACCTCCACCTCCTCTGCCATCTCCACCTCCTCCACCTCCCTCACCATCCCCACCATCTCCACGTCCTCCATCCCCTTCACCTCCTCCACCTCCTCCTCCACCTTCTCCACCACCTCCACCTCCTCTGCCACCTCCACCATCACCTCCATCACCACCACCTCCACCACCTCCACCACCTCCACCATCACCTCCTCCTCCACCACCTCCACCACCTCCTCTGCCACCTCCACCACCACCTCCACCACCACCACCTCCACCTCCTCCACATCCTCCACCACCAACACCTCCTCCACCCCAACCACCTCCACTTCCTCCACCACCACCACCACCTCCACCTCCTGCACCACCTCTACCACCTCCACCACCTCCACCACCTCCACCACCACCACCACATCCACCACCTCCACCACATCCACCACATCCACCTCCTCCACCAACTCCACCACCTCCACCACCTCCACCACCTCCACCACCTCCACCACATCCACCACCTCCACCACCTCCACCACCTCCTCTAATATCAAAGAAAAAATGACAAATCGATTGCCCAGTGTATATATGTATATATATATATATATATATATATATATATATATATATATATATATATATATATATATATATAAGGGAGGTGCCCTGATTCTGAAGTGATCTTGATCCAAGGAACTGAAGTTATCCTCTCCCTTCCAAAGACCAAACCTGATCTCTTCCCGTTCTCCAGGCGCTGTGCGACCCTTTCAGGTTTAGCGCTTCGACAACAGTAATAATAATAATAATAATAATATTAATAATAATAATAATAATAATAATAATAATAATAATAATAATAATAATAATAATAATAATAATAATAATAATAATAATAATAATAATAATAATAATAATATAATTTTTCATATATATATTTATGTCGTCAGCACTGCATGTTCCATATTTTGCACCTGATTGTTGGGTACCTGAGTCATTCCTGGGACCTATTTAAGATAACACCTGTGCCAGAATTTCTAATACCTAACTGGGACTTAGGTGACCCTAGCATTCCTTGCACCTGTGTGTGTGTGTGTGTGTGTGTGTGTGTGTGTGTGTGTGTGTGTGTGTGTGTGTGTGTGTGTGTGTGTGTGTGTGTGTGTGTGTGTGTGTGTGTGAGGTCATGAATGGATGTGAGTTGACCTAACTTGACATGTATTGACTTAGCTTGACATGAACTGACCTAGCATGAAGTGTATTGACCTAGTTAGACATATATTGACCTAACATGACATGACTCGACCTGGAATGACCTGGTCACCTTGACCTGGATGAAATACCTCCCCCTACCTGTATTTTTCCTAAGTTTAATTTGATTAATATTATTACTCTCGTGGCAGTAAAAAACAATATTTTTAAATAAAGTATTTATATACATAATTTTATTGATACTATATTGACTAGCCTTATTTTCTCTCTAACTTTATTTATTAAATCAGCTTTATTGGTGATTGAAGGTGTAAGACAGAGAACATCAATTATTGGCCTGATTGACCTCCTGATTGGTATTTTTAGCCCATCAGGTAATTGTTTTTTATTCATCCATTGCTTAAAATAATAAATATCTTTATTTCTGAAGTAAAGATTTCGTCTGTCAGGTCTCGAGGGTCGTAAATAAAGAGAAAATAAGGACACGATAATAAAATATTTGAGATGGATGATAATGGGAATTATAGGTATGAGGCTTTATTGGGGCGACGTTTCCCACATAGAGCTTTAGTGTGACAAGATGAAGCTCTATACAGAAACATGACTTGGTAAAGCTCTACACAGAAGCATGACTTGATAAAGCTCTACACACAAACATGACAAAGCTCTACACAGAAACATGACTTGGTAAAGCTCTTCACAGAAACATGACTTGGTAAAGCTCTTCACAGAAACATGACTTGATAAAGCTCTACACAGAAACATGACTTGACGAAGCTCTACACAGAAACATGATTTGATAAAGCTCTACACAGAAGCATGACTTGATAAAGCTCTACACAGAAACATGACAAAGCTCTACACAGAAACATGACTTGGTAAAGCTCTTCACAGAAACATGACTTGATAAAGCTCTACATAGAAACATGACTTGACGAAGCTCTACACAGAAACATGACTTGATAAAGCTCTGCACAGAAGCATGTCTTCATAGAGCTCTACACAGAGTGAAACATGACGATTAAAGCTCTACACAGAATGAAACATGACTTAATAAAGCTCTACACAGAAACATGACTTCATAGAGCTCTACACAGTGAAACACGAAGTGATAAAGCTCTTCACAGAGCGAAACGTCGCCCTAATAAAAGCTCTTTAAGTCATGATGTTATCAATACTGTGTTCGAAACATCTTGATAGAAACATCTTGATAGAATATTACTATGTTCGAAACATCTTTGTGTTTGCTCTATACGTCGTAGAATGACGTACCTTGAGACAGATCACTTTGACCCGTATTGTGATGTTTCGCTTATATTGCGATGTTTCGCTCGTATTGCTATGTTTCGCCCATATTGCGATGTTTCGCTCGTATTGCTGTTTCACTAGTATTGCGATGTTTCGCCCGTATTGCGATGTTTCACTCGTAATGCAATGTTTCGCCCGTATTGATATGTTTCGCCCGTATTGCGATGTTTCACTCTTATTGCGATGTTTCGCCTATATAGAGATGTTTCACTAGTATTGCGATGTTTCACTCGTAATGCAATGTTTCGCCCGTATTGATATGTTTCGCCCGTATTGCGATGTTTCACTCGTATTGCGATGTTTCGCCCGTATAGAGATGTTTCACTAGCATTGCAATGTTTCACTAGTATTGCAATATTTCGCCCGTATTGTGACGTTTCGCCCGTATTGCGATGTTTCATTCTTATCCTGATATTTCACTTATAGAACGTTCATCTTGCGATGTTTCGCTCATAACTAGACTCTTACTATGTTTCGCCCACACTGGCTCTTTATCTTACTATGTTTCACCCACACTGGGTCTTTATATTGCTGTTTCGCCCACACTGGGTCTTTTTCTTACTATGTTTCGCCCACACTGGGTCTTTATCTTACTATGTTTCGCCCACACTGGGTCTTTATCTTACTATGTTTCGCCCACACTGGGTATTTTTCTTACTATGTTTCGCCACACTGGGTCTTTATCTTACTATGTTTCGCCCTCACTGGGTCTTTATCTTACTATGTTTCGCCCACGCTAGGTCTTTATCTTACTATGTTTCGCCCACACTGGGTCTTTATCTTACTATATTTCGCCCTCACTGGGTCTTTATCTTACTATGTTTCGCCCACACTGGGTCTTTATCTCATTATGTTTCGCCCTCACTGGGTCTTTATCTTACTATGTTTCGCCCACACTGGGTCTTTATCTTACTATGTTTCGCCCTCACTGGGTCTTTATCTTACTATGTTTCGCCCACACTGGGTCTTCAATAAGCACCTAAGAAACCTCTCTAGCGTTCAAAACATCGCAAAATAAAGGTTTTGGATCCTTATAGGATCTATGGATCACCAGTGATCCTCATTTTCTGTGGAACGTTTCCCCAATCGACGGCTCATAAAGCGAATTCGCCTAAGCGGAATCCGTTATAGCATTCACTGCGTATAAATAACGTGTAATAAATGTTGTAAATCCTATACTAAGGATGTTTTGGTGGTAATAAAGATGCGTTTATTAAGCTTTCTTTACTGATAAATATTTGAAAAAAATTTGGCCCTTGGAGCGTGAAATATTTTTAAAAATAAATTTGATTGAAGAAGGTACGAGAAATGTATTAAGGAATAGAGTTTATTGATTATGTTTATTACATGATTGACCCTACCAGAGAGGAAACACATTTATCGGTGTTCAGTCAATATCTGTCCTGACAGAATTACATCAGAGATCAGATGCGCCTATCAGCTGTAACATCCTCACTCATCCTTCACAAGTACTGTACTTCCCACCTCCAGGACTGTAACATCCTCACTCATCCTTCACAAGTACTGTACTTCCCTCCTCCAGGACTGTAACATCCTCACTCATCCTTCACAAGTACTGTACTTCCCTCCTCCAGGACTGTAACATCCTCACTCATCCTTCAGAGTACAGGTACTGCACTTCCCACCTCCAGGACTGTAACATCCTCACTCATCCTTCAGAGTACAGGTACTGTACTTCCCACCTCCAGGACTGTAACATCCTCACTCATCCTTCAGAGTACAGGTACTGCACTTCCCACCTCCAGGACTGTAACATCCTCACTTATCCTTCACAAGTACTGTACTTCCCACCTCCAGGACTGTAACATCCTCACTCATCCTTCAGAGTACAGGTACTGCACTTCCCACCTCCAGGACTGTAACATCCTCACTTATCCTTCACAAGTACTGTACTTCCCACCTCCAGGACTGTAACATCCTCACTCATCCTTCAGAGTACAGGTACTGCACTTCCCACCTCCAGGACTGTAACATCCTCACTTATCCTTCACAAGTACTGTACTTCCCACCTCCAGGACTGTAACATCCTCACTCATCCTTCAGAGTACAGGTACTGCACTTCCCACCTCCAGGACTGTAACATCCTCACTTATCCTTCACAAGTACTGTACTTCCCACCTCCAGGACTGTAACATCCTCACTCATCCTTCAGAGTACAGGTACTGTACTTCCCACCTCCAGGACTGTAACATCCTCACTCATCCTTCAGAGTACAGGTACTGTACTTCCCACCTCCAGGACTGTAACATCCTCACTCATCCTTCAGAGTGCAGGAACTGTACTTCCCACCTCCAGCACTGTAACATCCTCACTCATCCTTCAGAGTACAGGTACTGTACTTCCCACCTCCAGGACTGTAACATCCTCACTTATCCTTCACAAGTACTGTACTTCCCGCCTCCAGGACTGTAACATCCTCACTCATCCTTCACAAGTACTGTACTTCCCTCCTCCAGGACTGTAACATCCTCACTCATCCTTCAGAGTGCAGGTACTGTACTTCCCACCTCCAGGACTGTAACATCCTCACTCATCCTTCAGAGTGCAGGTACTGTACTTCCCACCTCCAGGACTGTAACATCCTCACTCATCCTTCAGAGTGCAGGTACTGTACTTCCCACCTCCAGGACTGTAACATCCTCATTCATCCTTCACAACTAAAGCACTGTACTACCCACTTCCAGGACTCAACTCCGGCTAGCCAATTTCTCTGAATCCCTTTACAAATGCTCACACTCCAACAGCACATCAAACTATGTAAACGATTTGTCTCCGCTCACTAGTATCTAACAAGCTCACACAAGCCTCTACTTAATTAACCCTTCCTGGAATGACCCCTACGCCTCCTCCACAGGTTTATAAACACTGTTGGTCATTCTGGTCTCCATTCTGGGTCTTCATCTAATAATACCTTCGATAACTCCAAACTTTTCCATTCCTAGAATTCTCTGCATAATATTCACTCCAAAATGTTATTTAAAACACAGAACTGTCACTGTCTCCAGCCTCTTCCTGGCTGTAATCTTGAAGTACCTCATAACCAAGTAACAGTGTTGGTACCACTATAATCTGGTACGGTCTTCTTTCTGCCCTCCTACATAAACTTCTTTCTTGCCAAAGATGCCTCAGTGCTCCAGTTATCTTTCCTCCATCGTTTATCCCTTGGTTCACCTCGCCTCTCATGGACAAGTCTGTTGACAAGTTCACTACCAAATATGTGAATATATTACTGCCTTCACACTTCCTCTGTTCTACCATTCAATTTCTTATTGCCTAGTCTTTTGTTATTCCTGTCAGCTTACCCTTTCCTATGTTCACTTTAATGTCCTTGTTACACTTACAAATTCCTCCAGTAACCTCAGCAATCTTTGCTCAGAATCTTCCAAAGGTACAGTGCCATAGGCACAGAGCCTCTGTCACAACTCTTTTAACCCCACACCTCTTCCCAGCACCCCAGCATACACTTCTTTTGCAACCTCATCTATAAATAAGTTAACCCACCCCTCTCTAGGCCTACTTTTACTGAGAAATAATCTCCCCCCTCTCCTACATTCACAAACTTGAGCCTCCCTATCCACTTAGAAAGTACTTCAGTAATTCTAGTGGTCTAGTATATGGTGCACGCTACAGTGCACCAATAAATCCACTGCTCGTAGCAGTGGATTTACTGGCACAGTCTGACCCGTGAGTGAGCGTTTTTAAGTACACAACAGATATGAGATACAGCAGCTTGTGGGGCACGTAAGTTCCTCTGTCTTTAACATGCTCATTTTCCCACTATAATCTATCGCATTTCCTTTGTTACGTCAAGTGAAGTCTATCATCTTTCCTTAATTCATGGTATAACTTAACAAATCTTTGAGGACTTGTGTTGCAGAGGTCTCAGACTTCTGCAACACAATTGTTATCAATTAAGGAAAGTTCCTGGACTTCACCTTACGAAACAGACAAAGAAAATGCGATAGTAATTATGGGGAACCTACGTGCCTCTTAAATAGTCGTTTAAGGTGTAGAAGACAGGTGCTGGAGTTAGGTTTAGGTGACTTTCTCTTAGGTTTCCTTAGTGACTTTAAACAACGTGAGTTATAGTGGTTACTAAAGTTAATATACTGCTATTTTGTTCGATAGTCGTTTAATAGTTGCTTGAGTCGTTCTGATAGTGTTTACATGTTGAAGACTTCTAACTAGAAGCGATCTAAGGTCACAGAACTCTACTTAATAAGCAAAGTATTCTAGGTATCTACACTGTACCTCACTGTTCTCCTGGGACAGAAGCTTGGCTTTATCCCTCGCTATTGTGTTATTGATGTCTGTTCTACAAGCTACCTGAGACGAGGACATTAACAATATTCCTTCCCTGTTGAGACTTTGATCTCGTCAGACGATGTTCTGTGATGAAAATATTTCTGAAAACTGTCAAGCTGAAGAATGATTACCTTAAACTCGTCGTTTTCCTCTGTTATTCTCTGTATTGGACTGAAGAAGGCACGGAACTTTTCCTCAGGCGACTCATTTTTCAAGGGTGTTCTGAGACCACCAGTATACTGGAGCCCCAACATTAAAAACCCTTTAATTTTTATCTAATAGAGAAAGAGAGACAGAAGTAATCTTTCTTTCACGTGAGTACAAACCTGGATTAAGATTTTGTAGGCTCCTGGGCCACAGGTACTGTGAGGTCCCTGGGCTGCAGGTACTGTGAGGTCCCTGGGCTGCAGGTACTGTGAGGCCCCTGGGCTGCAGGTACTGTGAGGGCCCCTGGGCTGCAGGTACTGTGAGGCCCCTGGGCTGCAGGTACTGTGAGGTCCCTGGGCCACAGGTACTGTGAGGTCCCTGGGCTGCAGGTACTGTGAGGCCCCTGGGCTGCAGGTACTGTGAGGCCCCTGGGCTGCAGGTACTGTGAGGCCCCTGGGCTGCAGGTACTGTGAGGTCCCTGGGCTGCAGGTACTGTGAGGTCCCTGGGCTGCAGGTACTGTGAGGGCCCCTGGGCTGCAGGTACTGTGAGGCCCCTGGGCTGCAGGTACTGTGAGGCCCCTGGGCTGCAGGTACTGTGAGGCCCCTGGGCTGCAGGTACTGTGAGGTCCCTGGGCTGCAGGTACTGTGAGGTCCCTGGGCTGCAGGTACTGTGAGGGCCCCTGGGCTGCAGGTACTGTGAGGCCCCTGGGCTGCAGGTACTGTGAGGCCCCTGGGCTGCAGGTACTGTGAGGGCCCCTGGGCTGCAGGTACTGTGAGGTCCCTGGGCTGCAGGTACTGTGAGGTCCCTGGGCTGCAGGTACTGTGAGGGCCCCTGGGCTGCAGGTACTGTGAGGCCCCTGGGCTGCAGCCCCAGGAGGCCATGCCCTAATCCAGCCTTGCGTCGACACTGACATTCTACAGCCACGAATTCCAGCAGGAGCGACACGATTACTCAGAGAACGTGTTTTCCAGCCTCGGCTTTCCTCGCCACGCAGTCCTTCACTGCAGACGAGCAGCAGACATAAAGAACACAGGAGCATAAGAATGCAGCAGAACTCTTCTCCAGGCTGAGGGACTGACCACCTCAAGACTGCATCCTCAAGAGTGACAGACTGATTACATAGTCTTCACATTTCTACTGCCTTCTCTGCATTCCACTAAAGAAACCTGCTGTGTAGGCGCAGGGTTTCAGAATAAAGATACCTAACTGCTGCTCATGTGTCTTATAAAGACTGGAAGGACACTGCAGTAGGCCTACTGGCCCACACAGGGCAGGTCATTCTCAAAACCAATCATTCCCACCCACCTGTCTGTCCAACCTTTCCAAACTTACGCAACATATGGGAATCTATACTCAAGAAACGTTTCCCTCAAACTTTTCTAAGAAATGTCCTGAGCTGTACAATAGTGCCTTTTTCTAAATCTCAGTATCTCCCAGGGAATAAAAATCCGCCATCTATGGCTCAAAATATAAAAAAATACTGTTTTGACATTTAATTTTGACAATGACTCGCCCCACCAGAGACTCCATGAAGTCATCGAGTCCCTGACGGATGGGACAACTTCACTTCGGTCGGTAACTTGTATGTTACCAATGTTACTTTGGTTACCCCTTACGAGAATACAAGACTTCAGGAGGAGCTCTGTATCGTACACTGGAGCCCAGAACGCACGGGTTTACAGCATTCCTTACGAGAGAATGTGATCAAGTCTACCGTTTATTGGCTACTTTTCGCACATAAAGCTCACTGTTTGGGCGAAAAGTAGCCACTGAGGGTCGCATTAAGCTGCACCTGTGTTGATTTTGTCCATCTGAATACGGAGGAAAGTTGCAGAGGGGTAAAGACTATGTCATCAGTCCTTCATCCTTGAAGGCGTAGTGAGGTGGTCAGTCCCTCAGCCTGGAGAACAGCTCTGTTCCACAGTCTGGAACAATGTGATACCTAACTGTTCCACATGTGTTTTATGAACAACAATGTGTGTGTGTTCAACACAGCAACTCCCGTGTACATATTACTGGAGTGGCACAAAAGTCAGCTGTTGTTCCAGAACAACAGCTTTGCAAGTACAAAAAGGAAGGGCGTCTGCTGTGCACTAAGCAGACGGAGGATCAAGCCTCCACCATGTCTTGCGCTGAATGACCCACATGGGTTTACCGCTTAGGAACGCAGCAGCAAAGCCCCACAACAATCAAACTGACTGTGGATGTCTACAAGAGACCATCAAACACTATAAGGTCCAACAGTTGGCTGTCTTTATTGAGGTTTCTTCAGTCAAATACACAGGCAGCAGAGTAGTAGTGAAGGTGACGTAATCAGTCCCTCAACCTTGGGGAAACAGTACCTGAGATGGTCAGTCCCAGGCTGAGGGACTGACCATATGTATTGCACTACTACACCTGCTGTCTCTGTATCGACAATAAAGGCACCTGACTGTTGCACCTGACTGTTGCACCTGACTGTTGCACCTGACTGTTGCACCTGAGTCAACTTCTAGGTAATTTATATTGACAAAATAATGGAAGGATGACTCTACTGACTACTGTGATTAACACTGTTGTTAGAATTGAGGAACCTGAGGTGGGACAGTAGGTTACCTGTAGTACCTGACCTGACCTAACCTAACCTGACCTAACCTTACATGACCTGACCTAACCTAACCTGACCTAACCTTACATGACCTGACCTAACCTAACCTGACCTAACCTGACCTAACATGACCTAACATGACCTAACCTGACCTGACCTGACCTAACCTGACCTGACATGACATAACCTAACCTGACCTGACCTAACCTAACCTAACCTGACCTGACCTAACCTAACCTAACCTGACCTGACGCGACCTGACCTAACCTGACCTGACCTGACCTGACCTAACCTGGCCTGACATGACATAACCTAACCTGACCTGACCTAACCTAACCTGACCTGACATGACCTGACCTAACCTGACCTAACCTTACCTGACCTAACTGACCTGACCTAACTTAACCTGACTTGACCTAACCTAATCTAACCTAACCTAAACTAACCTAACCTAACCTAAGCTGACCTAACTTCACGTGACCTAACCCGACCTGACCTAACCTGACTTAAACCTGACCTAACCTAACCTGATCTAACCTGACCTAACCTAACCTGATCTGACCTAACCTGACCTGACCTAACCTAACTAACCTAACCTAACCTAACCTAACCTGACTTGACCTAACCTAACCTAACCTAACTTGCCCTGACCTAACTTAACCTGACCTAACCTAACCTGACCTAACCTAACCTAACCTAACCTAACCTAACCTAACCTAACCTGAGCTGACTTGACCTGATCTAACCTAACTTGAGCTGACCTAACCTAACCTAACCTAACCTAACCTAACCTAACCTAACCTAACCTAACCTGAGCTGACCTGACCTGATCTAACCTAACTTGACCTGACCAAACCTGACCTGACCTAACCTGACCTGACCTAACCTAACCTGATCTGACCTATATTATCTCCCAAAAATGATTTTCAAGGCACTCTCAAAGGAAGATCTATTATGCTGGTGAAAAAGGGCTCTTGATCCAAGGAACTGGAGCTATCTTTTGTTTATTATCAAATTCAATTACCACTTAAGATTGTTTCGCTGTGTGGCCCTTACGGGTTTAGCAATTTCCCAAGATAATGAGATCGCCGTTATTACCCGCGTTGCTCGCCCGTTATTACCCGCGTTGCTCGTCCGTTATTACCCGCGTTGCTCATCCGTTATTACCCGCGTTGTTCGTCCGTTATTACCCGCGTTGCTCGTCCGTTATTACCCGCGTTGCTCGTCCGTTATTACCCGCGTTTCTCGCCCGTTATTACCCGCGTTGCTCGTCCGTTATTACCCGCGTTGCTCGTCCGTTATTACCCGCGTTGCTCGTCCGTTATTACCCGCGTTGCTCGCCCGTTATTACCCGCGTTGCTCGTCCGTTATTACCCGCGTTGCTCGTCCGTTATTACTCGCGTTGTTTGTTCGTTATTACCCTCGTTGCTCGTCCGTTATTACCCGTGTTGCTCGTCCGTTATTACCCGCGTTGTTTGTCCGTTATTACCCTCGTTGCTCGTCCGTTATTACCCGCGTTGCTCATCCGTTATTACCCGCGTTGTTTGTCCGTCATTACCCGCGTTGCTCGTCCGTTATTACCCGCGTTGCTCGTCCGTTATTACCCGCGTTGTTTGACCATTATTACCCGCGTTGCTTGCCCGTTATTACCCGCTTTGCTCGTCCGTTATTACCCGCTTTGTTTGTCCGTTATTACCCGCGTTGCTCGTCCGTTATTACCCGCGTTGCTCGCCCGTTATTACCCGCGTTTCTCGTCCGTTATTACCCGCGTTGCTTGCCCGTTATTACCCGCTTTGCTCGTCCGTTATTACCCGCGTTGTTTGTCCGTTATTACCCGCGTTGCTCGTCCGTTATTACCCGCTTTGCTCGTCCGTTACTACCCGCGTTGCTCGTCCGTTATTACCCGCGTTGTTTGTCCGTTATTACCCGCGTTGCTCGCCCGTTATTACCCGCGTTGCTCGTCCGTTATTACCCGCGTTGCTCGTCCGTTATTACCCGCGTTGCTCGTCCGTTATTACCCGCGTTGCTCGTCCGTTATTACCCGCGTTGCTCGTCCGTTATTACCCGCGTTGCTCGCCCGTTATTACCCGCGGTGCTCCCGTTAGTACCCGCGCTACTCGCCCGTTATTACCCGCGTTACTCGCCAGTTAGTACCCGCGGTGCTCCCCCGTTAGTACCCGCGTTGCTCTTCCGTTAGTACCCGCGTTGTTCTCCCGTTAGTACCCGCGTTGCTCTTCCGTTAGTACCCGCGTTGCTCTCCCGTTAGTACCCGCGTTGCTCTCCCGTTAGTACCCGCATTGCTCTCCCGTTAATACCCGCGTTACTCTCCCGTTAGTACCCGCGTTGCTCTCCCGTTAGTACCCGTGTTGCTCGCTCGTTAGTACCCGTGTTGCTTGTCCGTTAGTACTCCTGTTGCCGTCCGTTAGTACCCACGTTGCTCTCCCGTTAGTACCCGCGTTGCTCTCCCGTTAGTACCCGCGTTGCTCGTCCGTTAGTACTAGTGTTGCTTGCCCGTTACTACCCGCATTGCCGTCCGTTAGTACCCGCGACGCTCGTCCGTTAATACTCGCGTTGCTCGTCCGTTAGTACTCGCGTTGCTCGCCCGTTAGTACCTGCGTTTCTCGACCGTTAGTACCCACGTTGCTCGCCCGTTAGTACCTGCGTTTCTCGACCGTTAGTACCCACGTTGCTCGCCCGTTAGCACTCGGGTTGCTCGCCCGTTAGTACCTGCGTTTCTCGACCGTTAGTACCCACGTTGCTCGCCCGTTAGTACCCACGTTGCTCGCCCGTTAGCACTCGGGTTGCTCGCCCGTTAGTACCTGCGTTTCTCGACCGTTAGTACCCACGTTGCTCGCCCGTTAGTACCTGCGTTTCTCGACCGTTAGTATCCCCGTTGCTCGCCCGTTAGTACCTGCGTTTCTCGCCCATTAGTACCCACGTTGCTCGCCCGTTAGTACCTGCGTTTCTCGACCGTTAGTACGCACGTTGCTCGCCCGTTAGTACTCGCGTTGCTCGCCCGTTAGTACCTGCGTTTCTCGACCGTTAGTACCCACGTTGCTCGCCCGTTAGTACTCGCGTTGCTCGGTAGTTAGTACCTGCGTTTCTCGACCGTTAGTACCCACGTTGCTCGCCCGTTAGTATTCGCGTTGCTCGCCCGTTAGTACCTGCGTTTCTCGACCGTTAGTACCCGCGTTGCTCGCCCGTTAGTACTCGCGTTGCTCGCCAGTTAGTACCTGCGTTTCTCGACCGTTAGTACCCACGTTGCTCGCCCGTTAGTACTCGCGTTGCGTCATGTACTCAACTCACACTGTACTCTGGCCTTGTCTCCCACGAATACAATATTCCCCTATATTATAATTGCCTTATCAAGCCCTCCTCAAACGAGAGAAACATAGGCCTAAAAACGTTTCGAACATTACCAAGTGACACCGAGCTGCCAGAAGAAAAATGTTTGACGCTTTTGGTCCCAGACCATTATGTCAGTTGTGGCTCAGACCGGGCGAAACATCGTTCAAAGTCTCGTATATATATATATATATATATATATATATATATATATATATATATATATATATATATATATATATATATATATATATATATATATATATATATGGCGAGGTTAGATGGTTAAAATAATTTGTTAAGGAATACTAAGGTAAGTTGTGGTGTAGAGGTGATGGTGTTTAGCAAGGTTAGAGTAGAGGCAGTGGACAGTATATCAACTTAGAGCTGACCAGGTCTCTATATTGCAGGCCATCATCCTCCGGAGTGGAGCTCTCAGGAGTACGACCTGGAGGACCCGCACTCTATCCACTCGGCGATAAAGAATACTTCGCAGCCTCCACCTCCTCATCCACCTCCAGTTACGGACATGGAGCAACTTTACTACACCAAGAATCTACTGGAGGCCGCCATGTTGAAAAATCCTTACGAAGCCCTGAAGAACGACAAAGATCTACACGGGTCCATTCTTCTGGCCTCACTTCGAGCCCCGCTTAAGTTCGGTCTTCATGGGGTTTATGAACGCGAAGGGGAACGCGAACATATAGATTCCTCTCCTCATTCCCCCCATATCTCCTCTCCCCAGAAGCCAACCCAGTCTTCCCAAGCCACGAACTCCCCAAGTGGCGGCAGCGGTGGGAATCACAATAAAGTATCGGTGCCCATTATGAGTTACTGTATCCAGGATAATGGCTTCAAGTGTTCTAAGTGCTTCCAGACCTTCACTCACCCGTCCAACTTCCACCGTCATTATATTACCGTCCACACTGACCGTCGCGCCCACAAATGCCACGTCTGTGGCAAGGAATTCAAGCGTAAGGATAATATGATGTCACATATCCGCTCTGTGCACCGTCCGGGCAAAGAAGGTCATACCATCTTCAGAGATGTGACTGGTGTGTCCCCTAGTCTAGCCAGGGATGTGCCACACTTACAAGAGCAGTTAATGCAGCAACTACAACAAGTGGATAAAGTTTAGAGTACCCGAGGTCGCACTGGTCAAAGACTTTGCCCAAACTTGGCGGCTGTAGCCAGTTCTGTGCTGCTTGGCCACTACGGATCTAGCGCTTCCTGTCACTGTAACGCAGTCAACTCTGGGACAGTCTTGCTGATCTCAGCATCGGTCAAATTGATCGTAATCTTATTTCTAAAGTGCAATGTTAAGGTCTAAAAACCTTTATAACTTTTCTACCTGACGCGGTAACAACCGCAAGTTGTGATGTCTGAGCATATCCCATGACTGTGCTGCACCAGGCCTCCTGCAGCAGTGACTGCTGCAGCAGTGACTGCTGCAGCAGTGACAGCTGCAGCAGTGACAGCTGCAGTAGGAACCACTGCAGCAGCGACCCTTTCAACAGCAACTCGTACCGCAGCAAGTGCTGTTGCACCTCCAAGAGAGAGCACAACAGCGGAATATTGCATAGCCTTACTCAGTGCCTTCTGGAAGTAGCGTGAACTATCAGGGACTATCAGTACTACCAGAGGCTTCTCATTATCCACAGGGACTATCCATTATTCCCAGGGACTATCCATTATTCCCAGGGACTATCCAGTATTCCCAGGGACTATCCAGTATTCCCAGGGACTATCCTTTGCCCCAGGGACTACCTATTCTCCTTTGGGACTATTCATTATCCCCAGGGACTCTCTAGGGTACAATGGGACTATCTATGCTACCCTGGTAATATCTGTCCTCCCACAGTTCTACTACAGTCTTCCTACATCCTCCCACAGTCCTCCCACATTCCCCCACAATCCTCCCATATTCTCCCAGTCCTCCCACAGTCTTCCTACAGTCCTCCCACAGTCCTCCCACAGTCCTCCCACAGTCCTCCCACAGTCCTCCCACAGTCCTCCCACATCCTCCCACAGTCTTCCCACAGTCCTCCCACAGTCTTCCTACAGTCCTCCCACAGTCCTCCCACAGTCCTCCCACAGTCCAGTCACAGTCCTCTCACAGTCCTCCAACAGTCTTCCCACAGTCCTCCCACAGTCTTCCTACAGTCCTCCCACAGTCTTCCCACAGTCCTCCCACAGTCTTCCCACATCCTCCCACAGTCCTCCCACAATTCTCCCACAGTCCTCCCACAGTCCTCCCACAGTCCTCTCACAGTCCTCCCACATCCTCCCACAGTCCTCCAACAGTCCTCCCACAGTCCTCCCACATCCTCCCACAGTCCTCCCACATCCTCCCACAGTCCTCCCACATCTTCCCACAGTCCTCCCACATCCTCCAACAGTCCTTCCACAATCCTCCCACATTCTCCAACAGTCCTCCCACATCCTCCCACAGTCCTCCAACAGTCCTCCCACAGTCCTTACAGTCCTCCCACATCCTCCCACAGTCTTCCCACAGTCCTCCCACAGTCTTCCCACATCCTCCCATAGTTCTCCCACAGTCTTCCTACAGTCCTCCTACAGTCCTCCCACAGTCCTCTCACATCCTCCAACAGTCCTCCCACAGTCCTCCCACATCCTACCACAGTCCTCCGGCTGTCCTCCCACATCCTACCACAGTCCTTCCACATCCTCCCACAGTCCTCCCTCAGTCCTCCCACATCCTCCCACAGTCCTCCGAAATCTTCCCACAGTCCTCCCACATCCTCCAACAGTCCTCCCACAGTCCTCCCACATCCTCTAACAGTCCTCCCACATCCTCCCACAATCCTCCCACAGTCCTCCCACAGTCCTCCCACATCTTCCAACAGTCCTCCCACATCCTCCAACAGTCCTCCCACAGTCCTCCCACATTCTCCAACAGTCCTCCCACAGTCCTCCCACATTCTCCAACAGTCCTCCCACATCCTCCCACAATCCTCCCACAGTCCTCCAACATCCTCCAACAGTCCTGGTGGAATTGTTACGTTAGTTTAGGTGAAGCAACCTAAGTGAAACAACCTAGGTGAAGCAACCTAGGTGAAGCAACCTAGGTGAAGCAACCTAGGTTAAGCAACCTAGGTGAAACAACCTAGGTGAAGCAACCTAGGTGAAGCAACCTAGGTGAAGCAACCTAGGTTAAGCAACCTAGGTGAAGCAACCTAGGTGAAGCAACCTAAGTGAAGCAACCTAGGTGAAGCAACCTAGGTGAAGCAACCTAAGTGAAGCAACCTAGGTGAAGCAACCTAGGTGAAGCAACCTAAGTGAAGCAACCTAGGTGAAGCAACCTAGGTGAAGCAACCTAGGTGAAGCAACCTAGGTGAAGCAACCTAGGTGAAGCAACCTAAGTGAAGCAACCTAGGTGAAGCAACCTAGGTGAAGCAACCTAGGTGAAGCAACCTAGGTGAAGCAACCTAGGTGAATTAACCTAGGTGAAGCAACCTAAGTGAAGCAACCTAGGTGAAGCAACCTAGGTGAAGCAACCTAGGTGAAGCAACCTAGGTGAAGCAACCTAGGTGAAGCAACCTAAGTGAAGCAACCTAGGTGAAGCAACCTAGGTGAAGCAACCTAAGTGAAGCAACCTAGGTGAAGCAACCTAGGTGAAGCAACCTAGGTGAAGCAACCTAGGTGAAGCAACCTAGGTGAAGCAACCTAGGTGAAGCAACCTAGGTGAAACAACCTAGGTGAAGCAACCTAGGTGAAGCAACCTAGGTGAAGCAACCTAGGTGAAGCAACCTAGGTGAAGCAACCTAGGTGAAGCAACCTAGGTGAAGCAACCTAGGTGAAGCAACCTAGGTGAAGCAACCTAGGTGAAACAACCTAGGTGAAGCAACCTAGGTGAAGCAACCTAGGTGAAGCAACCTAGGTGAAACATCCTAGGTGAAGCAACCTAGGTGAAGCAACCTAGGTGAAGCATCCTAGGTGAAGCAACCTAGGTGAAGCAACCTAGGTGAAGCAACCTAGGTGAAGCAACCTAGGTGAAGCAACCTAGGTGAAGAAACCTAGGTGAAGCATCCTAGGTGAAGCAACCTAGGTGAAGCAACCTAGGTGAAGCAACCTAGGTGAAGCAACCTAGGTGAAGCAACCTAGGTGAAGCAACCTAGGTGAAGCAACCTAGGTGAAGCATCCTAGGTGAAGCAACCTAGGTGAAGCAACCTAGGTGAAGCATCCTAGGTGAAGCAACCTAGGTGAAGCAACCTAGGTGAAGCAACCTAGGTGAAACATCCTAGGTGAAGCAACCTAGGTGAAGCAACCTAGGTGAAGTCATCTAGGGAGCGTAACCTAGGGGAAATCTAGGGGAAATGGGTAAAGTCACCTAGAAAGTCACTTAGGGGAAGTCACCTAGAAAGTCACCTAGGGGAAGTAGAAGTCACCTAGGGAAAGTCACCTAGGTGAAGCCACCTAGAAAGTCACCTAGAAAGTCACCTAGATGAAGTCACCTAGAAAGTCACCTAGGAGATGTAAAAGTCACCTAGGTGAAGCCACCTAGAAAGTCACCTAGGAGATGTAAAAGTCACCTTGGTGAAGCCACCTAGAAAGTCACCTAGGAGATGTAAAAGTCACCTAGGTGAAGCCACCTAGAAAGTCACCTAGGGGAAGTCACCTAGAAAGTCACCTAGGGGAAGTAGAAGTCACCTAGGGAACGCCACCTAGGTGAAGCCACCTAGAAAGTCATCTGGGTAAAGTCACCTAGAAAGTCACCTAGATGAAGTCACCTAGAAAGTCACCTAGGTGAAATCACCTAGGTGAAGTCACCTAGAAAGTCACCTAGGAAGTCACCTAGGTGAAGTCACCTAGAAAGACATCTAGGTGAAGTCACCTAGAAAGTCACCTAGGTGAAATCACCTAGGTGAAGTCACCTAGAAAGTCACCTATGAAGTCACCTAGGAAGTCACCTAGGTGAAGTCACCTAGGAAGTCACCAAGGAAGTCACCTAGGAAGTCACCTAGGAAGTCACCTAGGAAGTCACCTAGGAAGTCACCAAGGAAGTCACCTAGGAAGTCACCTAGGAAGTCACCTAGGAAGTCACCTAGGAAGTCACCTAGGAAGTCACCTAGGAAGTCACCTAGGAAGTCACCTAGGAAGTCACCTAGGAAGTCACCAAGGAAGTCACCTAGGAAGTCACCTAGGAAGTCACCTAGGAAGTCACCTAGGAAGTCACCTAGGAAGCCACCTAGGAAGTCACCTAGGAAGTCACCAAGGAAGTCACCTAGGAAGTCACCTAGGAAGTCACCAAGGAAGTCACCAAGGAAGTCACCTAGGAAGTCACCTAGGAAGTCACCTAGGAAGTCACCAAGGAAGTCACCTAGGAAGTCACCTAGGAAGTCACCTAGGAAGTCACCTAGGAAGTCACCTAGGAACAGTGCAATAATTGATAGGAAATAATTCAGATAATCATAACATTACTTTAAGATTTTCTCGATGTTTATAAGTTTTAATTTGAGTAAATGGAATTAGGCTCATTTTCCTCGGATCAAACCTGATTACCTCCCATTCCCCAGGCGCTGTATGACCCCCTACGGGTTTAGCCACTTCCACAGACACCTCACTGCCATGACCGAACGAGAGAATTAATTTTGGTTCTAATAATTACCTGTGACTCTCTGACCGATTATTATATTATGTAGGTGGTAATTATTGTGTGTACATCCATGACTGTACCATATACGTACACACGCACACACACACACACGTGGTAATTATTGTGTGTACACCCATGACTGTACCATATACGTACACACGCACACACACACACACGTGGTAATTATTGTGTGTACATCCATGACTGTACCATATACGTACACACGCACACACACACACACGTGGTAATTATTGTGTGTACATCCATGACTGTACCATATACGTACACACGCACACACACACACACGTGATAATTATTGTGTCTTGTGTGTACATCCATGACTGTACGATATACGTACACACTCACACACACACACACACACACACACACACGCACACACACACACACACACACACACACGCACACACACACACACACACGTGGTAATTATTGTGTCTTGTGTGTACATCCATGACTGTACGATATACGCACACACGCACACACACACACACATACACACACACACGCACACACACACACACACACACACACACACACACACACACACACACACACGCACACACACACACACACACACAACACACACACAACACACACACACACACACACACACACACACACACACACACACACACACACACACACACACACACACACGTTGTAATTATTCTGTCTTGTGTGTACATCCATGACTGTACGATACACGTACACACACACACACACACACACACACACACACACAACACACACACACACAATCACATACATACACCCACATTCACACACACACACACGGGGCCAGGAGCTGTGTCTCTACCCCTGCAACCCCATATAGGTGAGTACACTCACGGAAACTAAGATGCTATCACGATCCTTGGGAGTACAAACACTGTAATTCTCACCTCCAGGACTCAAGTCCTGCTAACCAGGTTCCATGAATTCCTTCAGCACCTTGCTCACACTCCAACAGCACGTCAAGCGATCAAAACTACATGCTTACACCAGCCTGCAGGATGCTCAAGCCGCTCACTTTCTAAACCTCCTTTATCTCCTCCCATCAACTTTTCCCGGGATAACCTGGTAACTCTACGCAGGTTTCTAATCTTCAAGGTCCAAATTATCAATATAACAGCACCACACATGGCCCTCACACACGACATCTCCACTGCCTTCAGCCTCCTCTTCGCTGCAATGTTTAAAACCCATCCTTCACACCCATGTTGGTATCACTACACTCTGGTACTTACGTTCATATATACTTATTTCCTACAGTCTCCTCAAAATTTATCCCTGGAGTATACCTGGAGTATACCTGGAGTATTCCTGGAGTATCCCTGGAGTATACCTGGAGTATACCTGGAGTACACCTGGAGTATTCCTGGAGTATACCTGGAGTATCACTGGAGTATCCCTGGAGTATACCTGGAGTATACCTGGAGTATCCCTGGAGTATCCCTGGAGTATACCTTGAGTACAGCTGGAGTATACCTGGAGTATCCCTGGAGTATACCTGGAGTATACCTGGAGTATTCCTGGAGTATACCTGGAGTATACCTGGAGTATCTCTGGAGTATACCTGGAGTATACCTGGAGTATTCCTGGAGTATTCCTGGAGTATACCTGGAGTATACCTGGAGTATCCCTGGAATATACCTGGAGTATTCCTGGAGTATACCTGGAGTATCCCTGGAGTATCCCTGGAGTATACCTGGAGTATTCCTGGAGTATACCTGGAGTATACCTGGAGTACACCTGGAGTATACCTGGAGTATCCCTGGAGTATACCTGGAGTATTCCCGGAGTATACCTGGAGTATACCTGGAGTATACTGGAGTATTCCTGGAGTGTACCTGGAGTATCCCTGGAGTATACCTGGAGTATACCTGAAGTATACCTGGAGTATACCTGGAGTATACCTGAAGAGAGCTTCAGGGGTCAACGCCCCTGCAGCCCGGTCTGTGACCAGGTCTCCTGGTGTATCAGGGTCCGATCAACTAGGCTGTTACTGTTGGCCCTACATTCTTTCTCCTCAACTTTTCTATAATTTCCCCTTCAAGTGTGGTCTCTTGTCCTGTCAAAAGGGCTCTTGATCCAAAGAATTACATTTCTTATTCGATTTTTTGGATCGACTCTAAATACCCCATTTATCTCTTCTCTATTTGGCCTCATTAGAGGGATATTTTCCCTTTTTGTGAAATTCATCTCCAAGACAGAGGAAGGAGCCGCTTATTGCTGTGTTCTAACACAGTGTTGATTTGGTTAATGTTTCCTTCGGATAAGTGGATCATTATAGCGCATGTCAGGTCACCCCAAATACGACATTTCGTGTTCATCTAGCGGGGTCTTTGATGGTGGAGAAATACTGGAGGTTACCTGCTGGCCCAGGAGCTGTAGCTAAAGGTGTAAGACTCTTGCCGTTCTTTCTGCTTCGCTGGAAGTGTTTTGTAGGTAAAAGGTGATTGTACACTTACTGTTCTTGAGTAGACAGTCTTATATCTACCAGTACATGTACAAGGTATACAAGTACATGTACAAGGTATACAAGTACATGTACAAGGTACACAAGTACATGTACAAGGTATACCAGTACATGTACAAGGTATACCAGTACATGTACAAGGTATACAAGTACATGTACAAGGTATACAAGTACATGTACAAGGTATACAAGTACATGTACAAGGTATACCAGTACATGTACAAGGTATACCAGTACATGTACAAGGTATACAAGTACATGTACAAGGTATACAAGTACATGTACAAGGTATACCAGTACATGAACAAGGTATACCAGTACATGTACAAGGTATACCAGTACATGTACAAGGTATACAAGTACATGTACAAGGTATACAAGTACATGTACAAGGTATACAAGTACATGTACAAGGTATACAAGTACATGTACAAGGTATACAAGTACATGTACAAGGTATACAAGTACATGTACAAGGTATACAAGTACATGTACAAGGTATACAAGTACATGTACAAGGTATACAAGTACATGTACAAGGTATACAAGTACATGTACAAGGTATACAAGTACATGTACAAGGTATACAAGTACATGTACAAAGTATACAAGTACATGTACAAGGTATACAAGTACATGTACAAGGTATACAAGTACATGTACAAGGTATACAAGTACATGTACAAGGTATACAAGTACATGTACAAGGTATACATGTACAAGGTATACAAGTACATGTACAAGGTATACGAGTACATGTACAAGGTATACAAGTACATGTACTAGGTATACAAGTACATGCACAAGGTATACAAGTACATGTACTAGGTATACAAGTACATGTACAAGGTATACAAGTACATGTACAAGGTATACAAGTGCATGTACAAGGTATACAAGTACTTGTACAAGGTATACAAGTACATGTACAAGGTATGCAAGTATATGTACAAGGTATACAAGTACATGTACAAGATATGCAAGTATATGTACAAGGTATACAAGTACATGTACAAGGTATACAAGTACATGTACAAGGTATACAAGTACATGTACTAGGTATACAAGTACATGCACAAGGTATACAAGTACATGTACTAGGTATACAAGTACATGTACAAGGTATACAAGTACATGTACAAGGTATACAAGTACATGTACAAGGTATACAAGTACATGCACAAGGTATGCAAGTATATGTACAAGGTATACAAGTATATGTACAAGGTATACAAGTACATGTACAAGGTATGCAAGTATATGTACAAGGTATTCAAGTACATGTACAAGGTATACAAGTGCATGTACAAGGTATACAAGTACATGTACTAGGTATACAAGTACATGCACAAGGTATACAAGTACATGTACTAGGTATACAAATACATGTACAAGGTATACAAGTACATGTACAAGGTATACAAGTTCATGTACAAGGTATACAAGTACATGTACAAGGTATTCAAGTACATGTACAAGGTATACAAGTACATGTACAAGGTATACAAGGACATGTACAAGGTATACAAGTACATGTACAAGGTATACAAGCACATGTACGAGGTATACAAGTACATGTACAAGGTATACAAGTACATGTACAAGAAATACAAGTACATGTACAAGGTATACAAGTACATGTACAAGGTATTCAAGTACATGTACAAGGTATACAAGTACATGTACAAGGTATACAAGGACATGTACAAGGTATACAAGTACATGTACAAGGTATACAAGCACATGTACAAGGTATACAAGTACATGTACAAGGTATACAAGTACATGTACAAGGTATACAAGTACATGTACGAGGTATACAGACCATAGCTGACATCAGTGACATACTACTATGTAGAAAGTCCCTTGTTATGCTGAGCATTTCCCACACCAGTCCACTAACACCCAGGATGTGACCCACACCAGTCCACTAACACCTAGGATGTGACCCACACCAGTCCACTAACACCCAGGATGTGACCCACACCAGTCCACTAACACCCAGGATGTGACCCACACCAGTCCACTAACACCCAGGATGTGACCCACACCAGTCCACTAACACCCAGGATGTGACCCACACCAGTCCACTGACACCCAGGATGTGATCCACACCAGTTCACTCACTCCCAGGATGTGACCCACACCAGTCCACTAACACCCAGGATGTGACCCACACCAGTCCACTAACACCCAGGATGTGACCCACACCAGTCCACTAACACCCAGGATGCGACCCACACCAGTCCACTAACACCCAGGATGCGACCCACACCAGTCCACTAACACCCAGGATGTGACCCACACCAGTCCACTAACACCCAGGATGTGACCCACACCAGTCCACTAACACCCAGGATGACCCACACCGGTCCACTAACACCCACGATGCGACCCACACCAGTCCACTAACACCCAGGATGCGACCCACACCGGTCCACTAACACCCAGGATGTGACCCACACCAGTCCACTAACACCCAGGATGTGACCCACACCAGTCCACTAACACCCAGGATGTGACCCACACCAGTTCACTAACACCCAGGATGTGACCCACACCAGTCCACTAACACCCAGGATGTGACCCACACCAGTCCACTAACACCCAGGATGTGACCCACACCAGTCCACTAACACCCAGGATGTGACCCACACCAGTCCACTAACACCCACGATGTGACCCACACCAGTCCACTAACACCCAGGATGTGACCCACACCAGTCCACTAACACCCAGGATGTGACCCACACCAGTCCACTAACACCCAGGATGACCCACACCATTCCACTAACACCCAGGATGTGACCCACACCAGTCCACTAACATCCAGGATGTGACCCACACCGACCCCCACCAGTCCACTAACACCCAGGATGCGACCCACACCAGTCCACTAACACCCAGGATGTGACCCACACCAGTCCACTAACACCCAGGATGTGACCCACACCAGTCCACTAACACCCAGGATGTGACCCACACCAGTTCACTAACACCC